>NC_092149.1:7268899-7358899 GCF_045791955.1 Oncorhynchus clarkii lewisi | reverse complement strand
GCTACCCAGGGATGTTACAGTTTGAACAGAGTTTCATCATGCTACCCAGGGATGTTACAGTTTGAACAGAGTTCCATCATGCTACCCAGGGATGTTACAGTGTGAACAGAGTTCCATCATGCTACCCAGGGATGTTACAGTGTGAACAGAGTTTCATCATGCTACCCAGGGATGTTACAGTGTGAACAGAGTTTCATCATGCTACCCAGGGATGTTACAGTTTGAACAGAGTTCCATCATGCTACCCAGGGATGTTACAGTGTGAACAGAGTTCCATCATGCTACCCAGGGATGTTACAGTGTGAACAGAGTTGCATTATGCTACCCAGGGATGTTACAGTGTGAACAGAGTTTCATCATGCTACCCAGGGATGTTACAGTTTGAACAGAGTTCCATCATGCTACCCAGGGATGTTACAGTTTGAACAGAGTTCCATCATGCTACCCAGGGATGTTACAGTTTGAACAGAGTTTCATCATGCTACCCAGGGATGTTACAGTTTGAACATCATTTCATCATGCTACCCAGGGATGTTACAGTGTGAACATCGTTTCATCATGCTACCCAGGGATGTCACAGAGGATGTAAATATGACCAGGTGACAACCTCCCTAAACCACTAGGGACCATCCCTAGGTGGAGGTGCCTGGTAACAGGACTTTCTGAGGTAACAGTCCCCCGTCCCTCCTGCTGGCCCTCCTCTGCCCTAAGAGGAGACATAGCCCTGCTGGGAAATTACCTCCACACACCAATTACCAGTGTAACTGGGAGCCTCGGGAGCCTGCAACATTACATCAGCTCTCTGACGGTGACTCACCACGGCATGGAGAGGCCAGGAAAAGCCCCCTAGCCTAGACTACCCGCTGAGGTGTATGGGTAAGATAGGATAAAATCACTTAAAAAAATAAAGAAAGTCAATTTTCTCTGACTGTAGCATACTTTTGCGGCTGGGCCTCATAAAAGCACAAAGGCATTAGAACTGTTGATTTGATGTCTATACCCAATTAGCTTACATCTGGACGCGTTATGGGAGTGAGTTTCCCTGGCTAATGATTGTGCGCTCTTACTTTTATTAGGTTAGCCTGTCTGGCGTCCTGTGGTATTTCCTGTTGGACTTTCTGGGTGATACAGAGGGCACTTTACATGTTGGATCAAATAGCACACAAAAAGCTTTTAAAAGGCAGTAATGTTTGGTTCCTCAATTTAAAACAATGTTTGGCGATGAAGCTAATTATAATGCAATAATGCAAGGGAACCCCTGGGAGTCTAGGACGCGTCTGTGGAAGTAAAATAACTGTTTGGGTTTTTGTGTGTAATTTACTTTTTTAGAGTGCGTGTTTGCGTGTGTGTGTGCACTGTGTGTGTGCAGTGTATGTGTGTACTGTGTGTGTGTGTGTGTGTGTGTGTGTGTGTGTGTGTGTGCGTGTGTGTGTGTGTGTGTGTGTGCGTGCGTGTGTGTGTGTGTGTGTGTGTGTGTGTGCGTGCGTGTGTGTGTGTGTGTGTGTATATACATGCATATATACATGTACATAGATAGACCTACTGTATATATTCAACAGAACAACACAGTAACGTACCCTTCTCCTGAGTGCTGCAGCTACTAGAACATAGTTATGATCAATCTATAAAACAGACTATTCCCCTTATTCTGATCTTACATTTGAAAGACTACACTGAGTGTACAAAACATTAAGAACACCTGCTCTTTCCATGACACAGACTGACCAGGTGAATCCAGGTGAAAGCTATGATCCCTTATTGACGTCAATTGTTAAATCCACTTCAATACGTGTAAGTGAAGGGAAGTCTTGAGACAATTGACACATGGATTGTGTGCCATTCAGAGGGTGAATGGGCAAGACAAAAGATTTAAGTGCCTTTGAACGGGGTATGGTAGTAGATGCCAGGCGCACTGGTTTGTGTCAACAACTGCAAGCTGCTGGGTTTTTCCACGCTCAACAGTTGTGTATCAAGAATGGACCACCACCCAAAGGACAACTTGCCACAAGCATTGGAGTCAACATGGAAACTTGAGTCCATGCGAAGATGGAGTCCATGCCCTGACGAATTGAGGCTGTTCTGAGAGCAAAATGCAACTCAATATTTCCTGGTTAAATAAAGGTTAAATAAAAATAAAGACATTAGGAAGGTGTTTCTAATGTCTTGTACCCCATTTTAAAAGCATCCTAGCTGCATTGTATCCTGACCTACAGGTCAGCGTTCTATCTTTAGCCAGGTCCCTGATGCTGTGCTTTCAGCGGGCTGCATTGCTAGGCTTTCTAAATATAGCAGTGGTAGCCAGCAGCCAAACACAAAGGACCACTGAAAACAGAGGCTGCCGCTCAGCCTCTCCACCTCTCCGCCTCTCCGAAATCATCAAACTGATCAATGTGTTCATCTCTGTAGGAAAACATTGATCCACTATTTCTACAGATTGACAGATCATGCTCTCTTATAATAATAAACAATGTTTTCTAGGTAGCATCAGCTAGCGCTAGTCAACTGGCTACCTGCGACAAATATCTGGTATTTTTCATCCTTATAGCCTGTTCTCCATCTTCTTTTTAAATAGTGAGCCAACAGTACTGTATTTCAAAATGTGTCCTTGATTTCGCTAAATGATAGATTGGGAATAATATAGAGTTAGAAAGCGAAATAGGGAGGAAGACTGAGTATTTTCAACAACTGCTCAATTCTGAAACATTCTAAATATTATACATACTATTCAATTCTATTCATTAAAATAAAACATAAAAATATGACTAAACTTGTTATATACTCAACTAATGATGGATAGTCTACAGTACATACCCTGGAAGTAACAGTAGTTAACTTGACTTGACATTTTCTCACTGACCTTTAAAGCAGCAAGGATTCCATTCATAGACTTTCAAAGGTCAACAGAAAAAACGGACCAGGAAATCAGATTGCCTATAGGAAGGGGTGGCTGTCGCTCATTGTCCCAGCGACTTCCACCTACGCCACCGTTTCTTTTCTTGACCATGGTGAGTGTGTCCTCTCCTGCTGTGTTGTCTCAGAGGTCTCAGACACAACAATGCTGCTGAAAAAACACCTCTTCCTCTGACTATTAACTAAAACAGTGCAGTATTAGCTAGGGAATAGTCCACACAGACTTGACTGCCACCACTGTTAAAATAGTTCATTTCTGTGTTCCAATTTCCAAATAACACCCTATTCCCTATCTAGGGCTCTGGTTTAAAGTTGTGCACTAAATAGGGAATAGGGTGTCATTTGGGATGCAACCATGTCTGTATTAAAATGTAAAAACCTGGAAGGCTAAAGATTGAGGGCCTTGCTTGCTACAGGTGACATTATTGAGGTCTGGGATGTTATTTCAGTATCATATACAGTATACCATACTTACAAATTCACACAACCCACATGTTTTAGTTGAGCTACGGGCATTTACGAACTACTTGTAAATTGCTGGGCCTGGGATAACTTTTTTTCAAAAAATGAAATAATCACTCCTGAGAGAGCGTCTGACCTTCTATTTAAATTGCACCTAGAGCTCCCAGCTTCCTGTGTTCCTCTCTTCAGAGTGATGAGGCAAGAGGTCAGGGGTCATCCCATTTGTTTGGTAGAAAAGCAATGGCAGACCTCTTACAGAACGTTCACTTCCACCACTGATGAGTCCCTAGTCTCCCCGTCTCCTAGTCTCCCAGTCTCCTAGTCTCCTAGTCTCCCAGTCTCCTAGTCTCCCAGTCTCCCAGTCTCCTAGTCTCCCAGTCTCCCAGTCTCCTAGTCTCCCAGTCTCCCAGTCTCCTAGTCTCCTAGTCTCCCAGTCTCCTAGTCTCCCACTCTCCCAGTCTCCCAGTCTCCCAGTCTCCTAGTCTCCCAGTCTCCTAGTCTCTTAGTCTCCCAGTCTCCTAGTCTTCCAGTCCCCTAGTCTCACAGTCTCCTAGTCTCCCAGTCTCCCAGTCTCCTAGTCTCCCAGTCTCCCAGTCTCCTAGTCTCCCAGTCTCCTAGTCTCCCAGTCTCCCAGTCTCCTAGTCTCCCAGTCTCCTAGTCTCCCAGTCTCCTAGTCTCCCAGTCTCCCAGTCTCCTAGTCTCCCAGTCTCCTAGTCTCCCAGTCTCCCAGTCTCCTAGTCTCCCAGTCTCCCAGTCTCCCAGTCTCCCAGTCTCCTAGTCTCCCAGTCTCCTAGTCTCCCAGTCTCCTAGTCTCCCAGTCTCCCAGTCTCCTAGTCTCCCAGTCTCCTAGTCTCCCAGTCTCCTAGTCTCCTAGTCTCCCAGTCTCCTAGTCTCCCAGTCTCCTAGTCTCCCAGTCTCCTAGTCTCCCAGTCTCCTAGTCTCCCAGTCTCCTAGTCTCCCAGTCTCCCAGTCTCCTAGTCTCCCAGTCTCCTAGTCTCCCAGTCTCCCAGTCTCCCAGTCTCCCAGTCTCCTAGTCTCCCAGTCTCCTAGTCTCCCAGTCTCCTAGTCTCCCAGTCTCCCAGTCTCCTAGTCTCCCAGTCTCCTAGTCTCCCAGTCTCCTAGTCTCCCAGTCTCCCAGTCTCCTAGTCTCCCAGTCTCCTAGTCTCCCAGTCTCCCAGTCTCCTAGTCTCCCAGTCTCCTAGTCTCCCAGTCTCCCAGTCTCATCTCCAGCCCCTGTCTACATCAATCACCCCCACCACCACCAGCGTCTCCTTGTCCTCACAGCATAGACTTTCTCAAGCTGAATTGACATGTTTCTATGGTCAGAAGAGTAATTCAGTGGAGCTTGTCGATGGACTTCAGCCAAAACGTTTCACTACACTAACCACGTTTCCATCCACAGCTTTTATGCGAAGTCCATAGACATGATAAAATAGTGTATTAAAACAAATCATGACAGCTGTGACGGGAACAGGAAGTTTCGCTACAATTTTATGAATGCCGACAGATCATTTGTTCGTTCGACATGGAGGGGTCTTATTGTGTTGGTATAATTTATTATGCGGAAAATGGCAGTGGCAATGCTTTTATGCACAAATATGGATATAATAAACATCATATCGAAGTAAACTCGGAGTCACGCGATGATATATATTGCTACAGTGATGGAAACCTATTGAACTTTAGATTTGAATTCGGTACATGAACATTTAAGGGAAAAAGTACATAACCACAAACTGATTTAAAAATGGGCATATTTTCTTTATTTAGAGTATTCGCATGACAATCTGTCGCCAATCGGATGGGAACCTAGCTACCGATTCTAAAATATATTGTTTTGTGTGTTTGTCCCTTGTGGTGGATCAGAGTACAGTGAACTGAGACAGCAGTACTAACGGCTCGTGTACACTGGCACACTGTAAATTGCTGCGTGCCGCTTAGGCCGTCCAGAGTGGCTTGCTTGTGGGCGTGCTGGCAGCATATGGCAGCATGTTTGATTGTGCGTCAAGAATTCAGCATAGCAGGTTTGTACCTAACTTCATATTAGCTAGCTATCTTGATGTATTTATCACTGTAAAAAAACAACTCCAAATGCATTTGTAGGTAGCAAGCTAACAGCCATGTAGGAGGGTGAAAGGATAGCAGCCCCAACTGTCAGTGAGAGTGTAGGTTATTCTGGATAGGGCAGGTACTTTGTGTAGTTCCTGTCCCTAGAAGTGAGGACAGAGATAATAGTAACATAATAGTCAGTGCGGTGTAATTTGACTATAATGAAGTCTGTTTCTTGTGAGGTTTTCTGTCCTCAGATACAGAGATCTGTGAAGCCTGTCTGCAGATGAAGAGCAGTGGTTCTCAGTCCTGGTCCTGGGGACTGAGTGCCTTAGCACTGCACAGGTGATTCAAATGATCAACTCATGATCAATATTCTAGTGGTATTTATGTAATTTGTGATGCTATCCTTGATATGATCCTGTTATTGTCACATGCTACATATGCACGTCTGTGTGCACATGCATCTATCTATCTATCTATCTATCTATCTATCTATCTATCTATCTATCTATCTATCTATCTATCTATCTATCTAATGTTATCATGATTTGTTAGAAAGGATATTATACTGTAGTAATCCACAATGACCTGGTGATGTAAAAGTTTAATAATTACATTGTCTTTCATATCCCTACAGATACCTTGTAACTGGAGATTCCTTCAAAATGATTACCTACAGTTACCTTGTAGGCTGTAGGGCACTGCAAGGTTGGGTGACCAGGGCCATCTGGGACTGCCTCCTGGGGAATTCAGGTGTGTGAAGGCTACCTGCGTCCTGCATAACTTCCTGAGGATAGACACAAGGACCAGGAGGGGATCTGCAGCTCGCCACCGTGTGCCAGAGGAGAAGCCTGCTGTTCTGCAGGATGTTTCAAAGATGGGGTCCAACAACGCAGAGGCAATCCATGTGCGGGAGATCTGCACCTCCTACTTCTTAAACGAGGTTGCTGTTCCCTGGCAACACCATAGACTACACTATGCACAACCAAAGGCTCGTTTAAGAGCCATTCACATTGCAATAAGAGTATTCTTCAATTTAATTTACTTAGCTGTGTCAACTGTAGTTATTCATTTCCTGCTGTTTAGGTAAGGGTGTGATTTCTCTCCCTTTGATTTCTACTTCTCAGATGAGGCTGCTGTTTAGGTAAGAGTGTGTGATGTCCGTACAAAAACAAAAGAGGCTATTTTAAGAGGGGGTGTGATGTCCGTACAAAAACAAAAGAGGCTATTTTAAGAATTCAAACAATTAGACACCTTATAACCCACACCTACACAGCCGTGTATCAATCTGATTGATGGATTGTGTTGTGCAGTAAGCAGGCTCAGGTGTATAACTGTGGCTCCTTCCACCTTCAAAGAATAGGCAAGAGGGCCAACCATAAAGAAAAGTAAGACACTTAATAATTTCTGTAACTACACTGTATTGTTTGGCCTCGTGTGTCTGTGCATGTTTTTCAGTATTCAATACTCTGCAGCCACTTAGTGTGTCTGTGCATGTTTTTCAGTATTCAATACTCTGCAGCCACTTAGTGTGGACTCCAGGTGAGGCCAAACACACATATTCCTGTTGAACACTGTCTCTTTAACTACCGTATTTTCTCAATAACAGTCTCTCTCCTTCACTTCATCCCTCTTTCCCCTTCTCCCTAAATCCTCTGAACTGGTTACATAGAGGGCACAGCATGATCAGAGGTGAGAGGTCACTTGGTCGGGTCAACAGGAAGTATTATTAAACAAATGCTTTACAATGAAATACAGATAGAGATGTAGTAGTCCCCAAAGTCAGTTTTGCATTTCACCTCCTGATGATTATGATGACTGACAGTGTTAGAATAAAAAAAACACAAGACTTAAACATGCTATCTCTCTCTCTCTCTCTCCATCGGTCTCTCGACTGCAGGTAGGTTTTGATGTGAGAGAGGATGCCAACCCCGAGTCCTGTCATCGCCACCTCACCCGCTCAGGTCGACTGGGAGCCATAGGCTGGTTTGGAGACACCACTAGAGACACTTTTATGTAATTGTGATGAACTGAGAGAATATTAGGGTAGCAATGTGATTCATTAATCATATTCTGTCTTCCCTGCTCCTCTGTTCTTACCTCTTTCCCTTTCTGTCTTTTACATCTCTCTCGCCACCTCCTCTTTCTTACTCTGTATTTATAATGCACAACAGATGTGCATTGAAGTACAGATTGTACTTGTATTTATAAATTAATATTACAAGTATAATATTTATAATGCATGTATTACATATTTATAACACTTGGATAATGAACTTCTTTCAATAAAGCGTTTCACATTCTCTACTGGTTTAAATTAAGTCTCTAATTTGATGAAGTACTACACCTATCCTGTGTTTATCAGATCAATGCAGATGAAGGAAATTAGATACTGAGATGAACCGTTTTTAGAGAATTTACATGATGTATAGGAAGTATAGTGTACTGTTTTATCAATTCTATTTCTGTATATATGAATTACAAATCAGCCTATACCTAGTTAAATCCTGGTTCTAGTCTATTTGATAGTTACAATGTGTAACCATTGATGTCCCAGAACCAGGAGTGGTAAACACTGTTGAAGTGTATAATTGTAATACATACATGCAGACACAGCATCATTCAAAGACTAAAATTTTATACTCCTGGTATTGGAAATGACTGAAAAATAATCTCACAGGCATTGGACTAGTAACTGGAAGGTTGCAAGATCAAATCCCCGAGCTGACAAGGTAAAAATCTGTCGTTCTGCCCCTGAACAAGGCAGTTAACCCACTGTTCCTAGGCCGTCATTGAAAATAAGAATGTGTTCTTAACTGACCTGCCTAGTTAAATAAAGGTTAATTAATTAATGAAATACTTGAACTGCACCTTTAGTTGCCAAGGTAGAGTATATGATCAGTGAATATATTAAATGTACAGGCTACAATACAGTGGTGGAAAAAGCACTCAATTGTCATACTTGAGTAAAAGTAAAGATACCTTAATAGAAAATGAAAAAGTAAAAGTGAAAGTCACCCAGTAAAATACAACTTGAGTAAAAGTCTAGAAGTATTTGGTTTTAAATATACTATATTAATCAAACCAGACGGCACCATTTTAAATTCCTTATATTAATCAAACCAGACGGCACCATTTTAAAAAATGGGCACACTTCAACACTAAGACATAATTTACAAACAAAACACTTGTGTTTAGTGAGTCCCCCAGATCAGAAGCAATAGAGATGACCAGGGATGTTCTCTTGATAAGTGTGTGAATTGGACCATTTTCCTGTCAAAATGTAACGAGTACTTTTGGGTGTCAGGGAAAATGTACGGAGTAAAAAGTACATTATTTTTTTAGGAATGTAGTGAAGTAAAAGTAAAACTTGGCAAAAATATAAATTAATAATGTACAGATACCCCCCCAAAACAAATTAATTAGTACTTTAAATATTTTTCCTTAAGTACTTTACACCACTGCTACAATGTGGGGATCTCATGCATGGTAATAACTACATATATACATACAACTTGCATGCTTGGCACAAAGTTATATTATATTCTACTCAATCCATAAGCTTCATTAATGTCATTAAGACTGTTTTGAAGTTGATACAACTGGCTATGATTTTTTATTTATTTTTATTTATTTAACCTTTATTTAACTAGGCAAGTCAGTTAAGAACAAATTCTTATTTACAATGACGGCCTACACTGATAGCTGAGGCACATCACTAGGTTCTGAACAAATATGTATTCCAAAAGTTTTTGGATCGATACACAGATCGGCTACATAGCTAGCTACACATCCATAGGCATACAGGTAATTTTATCCTAGACTGCACAATAAGCAAGAAAATAGTTAGCTAGCTACGTTACCTTGGCCTCATTGCATGGAAAATATTAGCAAGGCAAGCGTACACAATTGTACATTACATTTGCAGTAAATGCTTTAGCTAGGTATATTCTTTACATCCACTGTTTCACAAGACGACAGCCTGGTTTGCTGGTTGTTTCAGGAGTCGATAAAACATTAAACAACTAGAATTACAATTTCATACTCATGTCACAACACCCATAGAGCTAGCCAGCTAGCTGGCTAATGTTAGCTAGTCAGCTAGCTGGCTAATGTTAGCTAGTCAGATAGCTTGCTAAATAGTGATTTTCATAAATTAACTTAATGACAAAAAAAATACATAATCGTTAAGTAACATATTCCTCTCAATTGTACATTTTTTTGCATGATATGCTATGACGTTATAATTACTTACATTTGCTCCCATCCTAGTATTTTTGTCAGCCATCTTTGCTGAATAAAGTCTCCAGCCTTGAGTCTCCTAGCATCAAATTGGTAATGGGAACCACTCAATATGATTGGTCATCGCCCAGTGGTCGCCGATGGTGATGTGCATAAAGTTGGGAAATGTTGAACTTTTTCACTGCCTCCCACGCCACCTACCCTCCGCACAAAGATCCCCCGCCCTCTCCGCTTCTCACCGCTTTCCTTCCATTGGAAGGCACCGCCTGCTAGTGTACAAGGTGCATAAGGGTAACGATAGGTAGGACAGTGGGTCCATCTGGGATAGAAACCCAAATCCCTCTGCAACAGTGCCCCCTGGAGGTACACTGTGAATGCATTACTTACCTGCAAAAAATGTCCCACCCTGCAGTAAAGACAACACACACACACACACATGCACACATACACACACACAGATACACACAGATAAACAGACACCAGACACACATGCACGCACAGACACACACACACACATGCACGCACACACACACCCCATGCTGTGTTTGGGAGCGGCTGCAACGTCGCTGACCTCTCCTTTCATCTCAGATCCAGTAACAACCATGTTGACTTTTCAACCCAGCCCCAGTAATAACACTGGGACTAACAAGCTTTAGACTGATATCCCTAACATCCACAGACTGGGAGCAACAAAAACCATTACATTCGTCTCAGAGCTATGGGATCTGATGAAGCTGAATGGGAGATATTTCAGTTTTATGCCTCTACTGCCTAAAACACATGCAACGTGTGACAAATCTGTTGAGCCACAGAACAACATGATGAAAAAAGAGAAGATTTCATCAAACATTTCAACCCTGTTCCCTGTACTAAACACGGCATGTCAGAATAAGCCAGTGTACCTTTTAACATTCTGAACATAGAAAAGAGAAATCAGAAACTGAGGGGAAAACGCTAAAGATCAAAAGAGCCTTTTCATGCTATCGTGTTTCTGCTCTGCCTGCTGATGATGCTAACTGATGTTGAAATGCACCACATTCTTGGTGTTTATAGAAAACCTTTCTTCTTTCCTTTCCAATAACTTCAGAAGCCTTTAACACATTTCTCTCCTCTCTCTACAATATACATGATTGATTGACATTTTCCTTTGCCTTTAATGTGAACACGATGGATCTTCCCCATTGGGTTCTACATCGCTTCTGGGAAATGGTCAATTCAGTCAATGTCCTGGTGGAGAAGATCAGACCGTCGGAACACACCCAGTTAAAGGAGAGAAAGCAGAGGATGATCCCAGGTTGTCACCTCAAAGGGAGGAAGATTATGTTGAGGAAACAGATGGGCTGGTAACCTCTTTCACACCTATCTGGACAGAGGGTCTTTACGAGGGGTTGTGGGGGGACTCTTATATCCTTGGATCTCCAGGGCCAGTCAGAGTCAGTGGGTCCAATCCCTGTGTAATCACCCACCAGTTTGTTCTGCACATTTCACGCCGGGTGGGGGGAGGGGCATAACTCACAGGGCCCCATAACTCACAGGATGGGGTCTGGCTGCTTCAGGCGAGGTGGCAGGTACCCCTGTCAGATGAAAGAAGACAACAAAGACAGCCCCTTTGGACACAGAGCGTGGCAGCCCAGGGGAAAACGGGCACCCCAGTGGCTGATGGGACGAGATGGGGAAGAGTGACACCTCGTGACTCTGTGAAGTCTGTTGAGGGTCTGTTTCTGCCATCAGGATCAGTAGACGTCTCAGTGACAGTATCACATCATTCTGAAGATCCAAGTCATCACCAACCTGGGCTCCATGTTTTTACAGGACAGACAGGAGTGGTTGACTAACTGGGAGAAGAGGATATTGGGCAAGGGCTTTCTGAATCTCTACAGGCCCTTGTTATGATATGGGGGGGAAGGTTGGTGTTATAGACAAACACACTACCATGATACACTTCCACACTCCATCCCCAGGTGGCAGCACTAAAATGGTCTATCTGCTGAGCCAAGCTTTAATTTGCACACAGGTGCTGCCAATTAAGATGATTGTCAGTCCGGGAGAGAGAGGAGGTCGGAAACCTCTCAGAGGCCTTTCTTTGTGTTAGTCAACCTCTGAAGTTGGGAATGCTTTTTTGTAGTTATTTTTTGTTGTTGTACATATTTATATTGTCATCATGAATAATCTGCTTGGATTGGTCGACCATTGGAGTCATGACGGAGCTGGCCCTGGCCCTAAGGTGGCTGTCTCCTGGGCACATTCAACACCTGGTCGCATATACTTACTTCTCACATTTATGCACACATCAAATCTGAGCACTGCTGCACTAGGGAGAGAGGCTTGCTCTCTATTGCTGCAGCTGCGGAGGGGCCAGGGTTTTTTGAGATGGGAGCGTGCAGATGGAGGGAGAGAGAGGGAGACGCTGTAGCCAAGGCAACTCGGCGACAGCCAAGACTTGCTAACTTGTAGCAGCCACAACGTTATTTATCATCCCATATAACAGTGCCTGTCTTGACTGGAGTAGCCTAGAGAAGCTAGCTACACAGTATAGCTAGCTAGGCTAATTGAAGCTACATGCTGCGATTCGGGTAAACCACAACCCCATTCAGTAAAACCCAACCCCATTCAAATAAACCACAACCCCATTCACATAAACCACAACCCCATTCATATAAACCACAACCCCATTCATATAAACCACAACTCCATTCACATAAACCACAACCCCATTCATATAAAACACAACCCAATTCAGATAAACCACAACCCCATTCATATAAACCACAACCCCATTCATATAAACCACAACCCAATTCAGATAAACCACAACCCCATTCATATAAACCACAACTCCATTCAGATAAACCACAACCCCATTCAGATAAACCACAACCCCATTCATATAAACCACAACCCCATTCAGATAAACCACAACTCCATTCATATAAACCACAACCCCATTCATATAAACCACAACCCCATTCATATAAAACACAACCCCATTCACATAAACCACAACCCCATTCATATAAACCACAACCCCATTCATATAAACCACAACCCCATTCATATAAACCACAACCCCATTCATATAAACCACAACCCCATTCATATAAACCACAACCCCATTCATATAAACCACAACCCCATTCATATAAAACACAACCCCATTCACATAAACCACAACCCCATTCATATAAACCACAACCCCATTCATATAAACCACAACCCCATTCATATAAACCACAACCCCATTCATATAAACCACAACTCCATTCATATAAACCACAACCCCATTCATATAAACCACAACTCCATTCAGATAAACCACAACCCCATTCATATAAACCACAACCCCATTCAGATAAACCACAACTCCATTCATATAAACCACAACCCCATTCATATAAACCACAACTCCATTCAGATAAACCACAACCCCATTCATATAAACCACAACCCCATTCATATAAACCACAACTCCATTCAGATAAACCACAACCCCATTCATATAAACCACAACTCCATTCATATAAACCACAACCCCATTCATATAAACCACAACTCCATTCATATAAACCACAACCCCATTCATATAAACCACAACCCCATTCATATAAACCACAACTCAATTCAGATAAACCACAACCCCATTCATATAAACCACAACTCCATTCATATAAACCACAACCCCATTCATATAAACCACAACCCCATTCATATAAACCACAACTCCATTCATATAAACCACAACCCCATTCATATAAACCACAACCCCATTCATATAAACCACAACTCCATTCATATAAACCACAACTCCATTCATATAAACCACAACTCCATTCATATAAACCACAACCCCATTCAGATAAACCACAACTCCATTCAGATAAACCACAACCCCATTCATATAAACCACAACTCCATTCATATAAACCACAACTCCATTCATATAAACCACAACTCCATTCATATAAACCACAACTCCATTCATATAAACCACAACCCCATTCATATAAACCACAACTCCATTCATATAAACCACAACCCCATTCATTTAAACCACAACTCCATTCATATAAACCACAACCCCATTCATATAAACCACAACCCCATTCATATAAACCACAACCCCATTCATATAAACCACAACCCCATTCATATAAACCACAACTCCATTCAGATAAACCACAACCCCATTCATATAAACCACAACCCCATTCATATAAACCACAACTCCATTCATATAAACCACAACCCCATTCATATAAACCACAACCCCATTCATATAAACCACAACTCAATTCAGATAAACCACAACCCCATTCATATAAACCACAACTCCATTCATATAAACCACAACCCCATTCATATAAACCACAACCCCATTCATATAAACCACAACTCCATTCATATAAACCACAACTCCATTCATATAAACCACAACTCCATTCATATAAACCACAACTCCATTCAGATAAACCACAACTCCATTCAGATAAACCACAACCCCATTCATATAAACCACAACTCCATTCATATAAACCACAACTCCATTCATATAAACCACAACCCCATTCATATAAACCACAACCCCATTCATATAAACCACAACCCCATTCATATAAACCACAACTCCATTCATATAAACCACAACCCCATTCATATAAACCACAACCCCATTCATATAAACCACAACCCCATTCATATAAACCACAACTCCATTCATATAAACCACAACCCCATTCATATAAACCACAACCCCATTCATATAAACCACAACTCCATTCATATAAACCACAACTCCATTCATATAAACCACAACTCCATTCATATAAACCACAACCCCATTCATATAAACCACAACCCCATTCAGGTAAATCAACAGCCTACCTGTTTATTGCTCGTTGTAGCCTACTCCTGTTCATTTCACAAACTTTTAATTCCGTCATTTTATTCCAAGTTGCATTGCATTAGTGAACTCTGCTACACACTTGCTACACATTGAGCCTCTTTGCTGCTTTGACTGGGCAACGTAAACAACAAGCTCCACATGGGTCGGCCACCGGTCTATTTATGGGTTGGCCACCGGTCTATTTATGGGTTGACCACCGGTCTATTTATGGGTTGACCACCGGTCTATTTATGGGTTGACCACCGGTCTATTTATGGGTTGACCACCGGTCTATTTATGGGTTGGCCACCGGTCTATTTATGGGTTGGCCACCGGTCTATTTATGGGTTGACCACCGGTCTATTTATGGGTTGACCACCGGTCTATTTATGGGTTGACCACCGGTCTATTTATGGGTTGACCACCGGTCTATTTATGGGTTGACCACCGGTCTATTTATGGGTTGACCACCGGTCTATTTATGGGTTGACCACCGGTCTATTTATGGGTTGACCACCGGTCTATTTATGGGTTGACCACCGGTCTATTTATGGGTTGACCACCGGTCTATTTATGGGTTGACCACCGGTCTATTTATGGGTTGGCCACCGGTCTATTTATGGGTTGACCACCGGTCTATTTATGGGTTGACCACCGGTCTATTTATGGGTTGACCACCGGTCTATTTATGGGTTGACCACCGGTCTATTTATGGGTTGACCACCGGTCTATTTATGGGTTGACCACCGGTCTATTTATGGGGCGCACGTCATTGAAAAGTGTGTTGTTCTATTTTTTTACAATTTCACATGTATACTGACATTTTATTTAGAAAAAGCCTTTCAGCGTTAAAATACATGAAAGTATATGAAAATACACTGACATAGCAGACATTGTTTGTCAAATAAAGTTGAAGTCAAATTGTAGTTTAAAATTAAACAAACAAAAAAATACCTTCCTTTACCTTTAGAAATATATATATATTACAGAACAAGAAAAAAAGACAAAAAACACAACATTAATCAAACATAAACACTTTAAATTCTTCCATTTCTCATCCATACAGGATGAGACATGAATGATTCATGGCCCAGCATGCACTGGGACAGGAAATGGAAACAAATAGAGGGAGGCTTAGGTTGCGTCCCAAATGGCACCCAATTCTTTATGCAACACTGCTTATGACCAGGCCCGGGGAATAGGGTGCCATTTGGGATGTAACCCAGGCTAAAACCCCAGCCAGCCAGGTCCCCTAGCCCCAGTCCCCCAGCCCACCTCTCAGCTGCAGCCTGTCTGAGTGACTGAGAGAGCTGTGGCGCAAGGCTACTCCCCCGGTAAGTGCAATGGGGAGTATCAACATTCCTCCAACTAGGCTATACAACAGTACAGCACTGCCCACTCATTTATAAAAGAGAAGCTGTTGTAGGAGAAATGTCGTGGTCTGTCTGTAAGGACTGCTCTGACCCTCTCTTCCTCAGTGTGGCTCCAGCTGCAGGTGATGTTGCGTTGGGAACATTGGAGTAGAGGAGTGAGGAACATGACTGGAAATGAGGGATGAGTTACCCTACATAGAGTACTGTGTAGAATGTTATCCACTAGCAAAACTGAGGGATGAGTTACCCTACATACAGTACTGTGTAGAATGTTCTCCACTAGCAACACTGAGGGATGAGTTACCCTACATACAGTACTGTGTAGAATGTTCTCCACTAACAAAACTGAGGGATGAGTTACCCTACATACAGTACTGTGTAGAATGTTCTCCAATAGCAACACTGAGGGATGAGTTACCCTACATACAGTACTGTGTAGAATGTTCTCCACTAGCAAAACCGCAGTGTCAGAATTAGATGTTTTCTAAGGTTTCATCCCACATCAGTAGTGTGCTATATAGGGAATAGGGTGCCATTTGGGATATACGTAGATAATGTACTGTATGTATGTCATATAGCTAATGCATTTATAATATATGTATATATAATAAGAATAAGAATTATTGTCTAGAGACAGTGACAAAAGGACAGGAAGTTAAGAGAGACATTATGTTAGAAGGCCGTATTCAAATCCACTCCAACACAGTACTGTAGATGTGCTGTAGGTAGCAGCAGTGTAACCTCTAGATCACCTGACCAGCGCTCCACGCCACGTGTCTGGTGTTCCTATCATGACAACACACTGAGATAGACTCCAGCGCTCCACACCACGTCTCTGGTGTTCCTATCATGACAACACACTGAGATAGACTCCAGTGCTCCACACCACGTGTCTGGTGTTCCTATCATGACAACACACTGAGATAGACTCCAGCTCTCCATGTCTCTGGTGTTCCTATCATGACAACACACTGAGATAGACTCCAGTGCTCCACACCACATCTCTGGTGTTCCTATCATGACAACACACTGAGATAGACTCCAGCTCTCCACACCACGTGTCTGGTGTTCCTATCATGACAACACACTGAGATAGACTCCAGCTCTCCATGTCTCTGGTGTTCCTATCATGACAACACACTGAGATAGACTCCAGCTCTCCACGTGTCTGGTGTTCCTATCATGACAACACACTGAGATAGACTCCAGCTCTCCACGTGTCTGGTGTTCCTATCATGACAACACACTGAGATAGACTCCAGCGCTCCACACCATGCCTCTGGTGTTCCTATCATGACAACACACTGAGATAGACTCCAGCGCTCCACACCATGTCTCTGGTGTTCCTATCATGACAACACACTGAGATAGACTCCAGCGCTCCACACCACACGTCTCTGGTGTTCCTATCATGACAACACATTGAGATAGACTCCAGCGCTCCACACCAAGTCTCTGGTGTTCCTATCATGACAACACACTGAGATAGACTCCAGCGCTCCACACCACGTCTCTGGTGTTCCTATCATGACAACACACTGAGATAGACTCCAGCGCTCCACAGCACATCTCTGGTGTTCCTATCATGACAACACACTGAGATAGACTCCAGCGCTCCACACCACGTCTCTGGTGTTCCTATCATGACAACACACTGAGATAGACTCCAGCGCTCCACACCACGTTTCTGGTGTTCCTATCATGACAACACACTGAGATAGACTCCAGCGCTCCACACCACATCTCTGGTGTTCCTATCATGACAACACACTGAGATAGACTCCAGCGCTCCACACCATGTCTCTGGTGTTCCTATCATGACAACACACTGAGATAGACTCCAGCTCTCCACGTGTCTGGTGTTCCTATCATGACAACACACTGAGATAGACTCCAGCTCTCCACGTGTCTGGTGTTCCTATCATGACAACACACTGAGATAGACTCCAGCGCTCCACACCATGTCTCTGGTGTTCCTATCATGACAACACACTGAGATAGACTCCAGCGCTCCACACCATGTCTCTGGTGTTCCTATCATGACAACACACTGAGATAGACTCCAGCGCTCCACACCACACGTCTCTGGTGTTCCTATCATGACAACACACTGAGATAGACTCCAGTGCTCCACACCACGTCTCTGGTGTTCCTATCATGACAACACACTGAGATAGACTCCAGCACTCCACACCACATCTCTGGTGTTCCTATCATGACAACACACTGAGATAGACTCCAGCGCTCCACACCACGTCTCTGGTGTTCCTATCATGACAACACACTGAGATAGACTCCAGCGCTCCACACCACATGCCTCTGTTTAACCTCACACACACACATAATGCATACACAAACACACACACTTGCCCACACACACACATACAGTAGATGAATATACTCAGGACTATCGCCCACTTGACCCAGCTGCATTTTCATGCTCTGAAAACAGCCGTTCATTCCTCTGTTATCCCCTGCTAACATTATACTGTAGCAAGATAGGAGGGATGCTGATATCCCTCAGACAGACAAAATGTAATCAGAACATAAAGAGCATAAAAGCCAAATATAGACAGCCCCAAGAGGATACGTCCCAAATGGCACCCTATTTCTGATATAGTGCACTACTTTTGACCAGAACTGATTTCAGCCATGGTCAAAAGTAGTGCACTAAATAGGGAACAGGGTGCCATTTGAGATGCAACCACAAACCTCTGAGGCCATGCACTATAAACCTGTCTCTCACCTCTCAGCCTTCCTCCTTTCTCTGAGCCTCTGTCTGTCTCCACTTCTTCCCAATCTGGCAATACAGTACATATTAACTGTCCCAATCTGGCCCTGCCAAGGACAACATATCAATAGTCCCAATCTGGCTCTGATGAGCACTACATATCAACAGTCCCAATCTGGCCCTGCCGAGCACTACACATGAACTGTCCCAATCTGGCTCTGATGAGCACTACATTTCAACAGTCCCAATCTGTCCCTGCCAAGAACTACATATCAACAGTCCCAATCTGGCCCTGCCAAGGACAACATATCAATAGTCCCAATCTGTCCCTGCCAAGAACTACATATCAACAGTTCCAATATGGCCCTGCCAGGACAACATATCAATAGTCCCAATCTGGCTCTGCCGAGCACTACATATCAACAGTCACAATCTGGCCCTGCCGAGCACTACATATCAACAGTCCCAAATCCCTCTAAACAGCATATATACCATAATGTATACATAACTTACTCATTATAGGAAAGCTATTACTATCATGTATCACATTGTTTTGCAGGTAAAGTAGGTGATCAAATAAATGAAGATCCTACATCTGTAATATGTACATTTAGGTAGGAAAAATAGTGTCTGTGTGTGTGTGGGGGGAGGATTGCGTCATCTATGAATCTGTTGGGGCAGTATGCGAATTGGAGTGGGTCCAGGGTGTCTGGGATGGGTGTTGATCTGAGCCATGACCAGCCTTTCAAAGCATTTCATGGCTATAGATGTGATTTCTACAGGGCGATAGTCATTTAGACAGGTTACCTTGGCGTTCTTGGGTACAGGGACTATGGTGGTCTCCTTGAAACATGTAGGTATTACAGACTGGGTCAGGGAGAGATTGAAAAAGACACTTGCCAACTAGTCAGCGCTCTGAGTACGCGTCCTGTATCCTGTATCAAATTGTACTGCAAAGTAGGTGAATAATAATATGTGCTGTATAAAACATGCATTTATGAAAAGTTATGGAGAGATGTTTTCAGCCTCAATCATTTCTGAGGAGATACTGTGAAAAGTACATAGCTTGAATGGAAAACTACATTATATTTTATCATAAGCGCATGACACAGTTTATCAAGTGATTTGTTGGCATATAGCTAATATTCTTGTTTATTGCCAGACAGGCATGAAACCATTTACTTCCTGCCCTCATAACTAAATGCTAAGTAGGTAAATAAATAAATACAAGAAGCATTTGACAGAAGAGCACACTGTTGCCTGGTAACCTAATGGCATGCTGAGGATTCATCTCGGAATTAAACAGAACAACTACCACAGCCTACAAGCCTTTCAATTGCCCTCTGTAGAATTCTCTATTCCCAAATGACAACAATGTACTACAATATACAGCATAACGTACACATAGAGTCTCCCTACTCTCTGATGTATAGCAATTGTACTGTCTGATGTATAGTAACTGTACTGTCTGATGTATAGTAACTGTCTGATGTACAGTAACTGTACTGTCTGATGTATAGTAACTGTACTGTCTGATTTATAGTAACTGTCTGATGTATAGTAACTGTCTGATGTATATTAACTGTCTGATGTATACTAACTGTATGATGTATATTAACTGTATGATGTATATTAACTGTCTGATGTATACTAACTGTATGATGTATAGTAACTGTCCGATGTATAGTAACTGTCTGATGTATATTAACTGTCTGATGTATAGTAACTCTCTGATGTATAGTAACTGTACTGTCTGATGTATAGTAACTGTCTGATGTATAGTAACTGTCTGGTGTATAGTAACTGTCTGGTGTATAGTAACTGTCTGGTGTATAGTAACTGTCTGATGTATAGTAACTGTCTGATGTATAGTAACTGTCTGATGTATAGTAACTGTACTGTCTGATGTATAGTAACTCTCTGATGTATAGTAACTGTACTGTCTGATGTATAGTAACTGTCTGGTGTATAGTAACTGTCTGATGTATACTAACTGTCTGATGTATATTAACTGTACTGTCTGATGTATAGCAACTGTACTGTCTGGTGTATAGTAACTGTACTGTCTAATGTATAGTAACTGTCTGATGTATAGTAACTGTCTGATGTATAGTAACTGTACTGTCTGATGTATAGCAACTGTACTGTCTGGTGTATAGTAACTGTACTGTCTAATGTATAGTAACTGTCTGATGTATAGCAACTCTCTGATGTATAGTAACTGTCTGATGTACAGTAACTGTACTGTCTGATGTATACTAACTGTATGATGTATATTAACTGTCTGATGTATAGTAACTGTCTGGTGTATAGTAACTATACTGTCTGATGTATAGTAACTGTACTGTCTGATGTATAGCAACTGTACTGCCTGATGTATAGCAACTGTACTGTCTGATGTATAGTAACTGTCTGATGTATAGTAACTGTCTGATGTATAGTAACTGTACTGTCTGATGTATAGTAACTGTCTGATGTATAGTAACTGTCTGATGTATAGCAACTGTACTGTCTGATGTATAGTAACTGTCTGATGTATAGTAACTGTATGATGTATAGTAACTGTACTGTCTGATGTAGAGCAACTGTACTGTCTGATGTATAGCAACTGTACTGTCTGATGTATAGCAACTGTACTGTCTGATGTATAGTAACTGTCTGATGTATAGCAACTGTACTGTCTGATGTATAGTAACTGTCTGATGTATAGTAACTGTCTGATGTACAGTAACTGTACTGTCTGATGTATAGTAACTGTACTGTCTGATGTATAGCAACTGTACTGTCTGATGTATAGTAACTGTCTGATGTACAGTAACTGTATGATGTACAGTAACTGTCTGGTACATATTAACTGTCTGATGTATAGTAACTGTATGATGTATAGTAACTGTACTGTCTGATGTATAGCAACTGTACTGTCTGATATATAGTAACTGTATGATGTATAGTAACAGTATGATGTATAGTAACTGTCTGATGTACAGTAACTGTACTGTCTGATGTATAGTAACTGTACTGTCTGATTTATAGTAACTGTCTGATGTATAGTAACTGTATGATGTATATTAACTGTCTGATATATAGTAACTGTATGATGTATTGTAACTGTATGATGTATATTAACTGTCTGAGTTATATTAACTGTCTGATGTATAGTAACTGTATGATGTATAGTAACTGTCTGATGTATAGTAAGTGTATGATGTATAGTAACTGTATGATGTATAGTAACTGTACTGTCTGATGTATAGTAACTGTCTGATGTATAGTAACTGTATGATGTACATTAACTGCCTGATGTATAGTAACTGTACTGTATGATGTATAGCAACTGTACTGTCTGATGTATAGTAACTGTATGATGTATAGTAACTGTCTGATGTATAGTAACTGTCTGATGTATAGTAACTGTCTGGTGTATAGTAACTGTACTGTCTGATGTATAGTAACTGTCTGATGTATAGTAACTGTCCGGTGTATAGCAACTGTACTGTCTGATGTATAGTAACTGTCTGATGTATAGTAACTGTACTGTCTGATGTATAGTAACTGTACTGTCTGATGTATAGTAACTGTCTGATGTATAGTAACTGTACTGGCTGATGTATAGTAACTGTATGATGTATAGTAACTGTCTGATGTAAATAAACTGTCTGATGTATAGTAACTGTCTGATGTATAGTAACTGTCTGATGTATAGTAACTGTCTGATGTATAGTAACTGTCTGATGTATAGTAACTGTACTGTCTGATGTACAGTAACTGTCTGATGTATAGTAACTGTCTGATGTACAGTAACTGTCTGATGTATAGTAACTGTCTGATGTATATTAACTGTCTGATGAATAGTAACTGTATGATGTATAGTAACTGTCTGGTGTATAGCAACTGTACTGTCTGATGTATAGTAACTGTCTGATGTATAGTAACTGTACTGTCTGATGTATAGTAACTGTCTGATGTATAGTAACTGTACTGTCTGATGTATAGTAACTGTCTGATGTACAGTAACTGTACTGTCTGATGTATAGTAACTGTACTGGCTGATGTATAGTAACTGTATGATGTACATTAACTGTCTGATGTATAGTAACTGTCTGATGTATAGTAACTGTCTGATGTATAGTAACTGTATGATGTACATTAACTGTCTGATGTATAGTAACTGTATGATGTATAGTAACTGTCTGATGTGTAGTAACTGTACTGTCTGATGTACAGTAACTGTCTGATGTATAGTAACTGTCTGATGTATAGTAACTGTATGATGTATAGTAACTGTATGATGTATAGTAACTGTCTAATGTATAGTAACTGTCTGATGTATAGTAACTGTCTGATGTATAGTAACTGTATGATGTATAGTAACTGTCTGATGTATAGTAACTGTACTGTCTGATGTATAGTAACTGTCTGATGTATAGTAACTGTACTGTCTGATGTACAGTAACTGTCTGATGTATAGTAACTGTCTGATGTATAGTAACTGTATGATGTATAGTAACTGTATGATGTATAGTAACTGTCTAATGTATAGTAACTGTCTGATGTATAGTAACTGTCTGATGTATAGTAACTGTATGATGTATAGTAACTGTATGATGTATAGTAACTGTCTGATGTATAGTAACTGTCTGATGTATAGTAACTGTCGGATGTATAGTAACTGTCTGATGTATAGTAACTGTCTAATGTATAGTAACTGTCTGATGTATAGTAACTGTCGGATGTATAGTAACTGTCTGATGTATAGTAACTGTCTAATGTATAGTAACTGTCTGATGTATAGTAACTGTCTGATGTATAGTAACTGTCTGATGTATAGTAACTGTCTGATGTCAAAAATGGCATTATTTATATTGTTACTGCCTATATATCTACTGTACGTATGAAACTTACAGTAATAAGGTTAACTGCTTTATGTTGTTGAAACTGATTCTATAATGCATTTCAATTTGTCAAGTTAAAACTGATTACTGTTGGTGAAAATGCTGGTTAAATTGACGGCACACATTTTCAATGTGTGAAATTCAATGTGTGAAATATGACTAACGTCAGAGCTTCTCGTTTCGGTTCGCATACGGGCAATAATTACATAGCAAAATATGATCTGGTTTTTTTTTGCTCCCAATTTTCAAATTTTTCGATAAGTAATGTTATTTTTTACACAGTCATGTTATAAAGCACATGACTGTTGACTACTGTGCTGTATATCATTCCTCTGACCAGTGTCATCATACATACTTCCTCTTCCTCCATCCCAAATGGTACCCTATTCCCTATATAGGGCAACTACTTTTGACAAGAGCCCTGGGGGGAATAGGGTGCCATTTTGGACACATCACTGTTGTGAACCTCAGTACTCCCAAACCCTACACTCTCACATCACTTTAAAACTGTCGTTAGTCTGGTGAAAAGGCCAACAAGGGGGCTCCCAAAGGCCATTTCATATCAATAGGAGAATAACAAAAAGAACAAAATGTTCAGCATTTCTTCTTTCAGTTCCCTTACATGTCCCTCACTACATTACAGGTCAGGTTTCAGTAAGATGTGAGGGAAAACACAGCCAGACACACTGTATAACAAGGCATCAAATCAAACCTGCTATGGAGACATCTACTATATCAAAGGAGTGTTTGTGGAACAGAAACTATGATGACCAAGTCATTCAACAACAGGCCTTTAGTTTCAATTCCCTCTAAACTACAAGGCAATGCACACTTCTCTTTACTGTAACAAGTCCCATTTCAAACAATATCTACGTCCTAAATGGCACTCTATGCACTCGACAGTGCACTACTTTTTTTTACTAGGGCCCATGTTCAACAAGTGCTGTTCTAACTGGTTGAATGAACACATTCACAGGCATTATTCTTTCCTGTGTACAATGTGTCAAAACAATAAACAATTATCATCAAACTCAGTAAACACATTACATTACATTCACTTTGCATTCACAGTGTTATCGCAGAATTGGACCGACAAGTTAAATATCCAACTAGACATGAATGTGTTGTCAGTGTGTGTTGACTAGCAGCACGTACTGTGCTGTGCCTCATTGGATCTGACTTGCCAATGTGCTTAGTAATATGGCCACACCTCTACGGACGTACATTATCATAATCTACAAGTGACTAACAATACCTGTCAAATCAACGTGTTTCGTCCCTCTGTATTTAATCCCAATAAATTTTTTCATCTAAGCAACATTTTGGTACCATGAAACTGAGGCAGCATCCCAAATGGCGTCCTATTCCTTATATAGTGACCAGCTCTGTCAAATGCAGTGCACTATATAGGGAAAAGGGTGCCAATCAGGATGCACTGTGTCAAACCTACTGTAAGTGCATGGAGCTGTTAAAATGACTCGGTCCATCCATGACACAGCTCAGATGGTACCTGCCCCCTCAAGCCATCTGAACAGCACAGAGTGGACATCTGTGAGCCCTCGCACTGCCAAGAAAAAGTCTGATGTAAAAATATCATCATTCTGAGGTGGAGAAAAGACTGAAGGGTTGTTTGCACGTGGTCTGAGAAGGGCTTTCGTATCAAAACACATGAGCATTTTGTTCTTGTCACAGTTGAAAATGTCAAGTGAATACTGGCAAGCCCCCACTTCCTGTGTGTTCTCATTACCACGCCGAAATAACAGTTGGCTTTTGTCAACATCTGACACCTCGAGACAGAACATTGGCAGATACAATAGCTTCATAAAACCTGAAATGTACTCAAAAGTGGAATCAAAGCCATCTAGCAGCATGTCTGCAATAAGTTACCATAGGAAACTTGGCAACTCAAACACTGGGGTCAACAAGACAGTCAAATATGCCCTTTCACCAATATCACAACATCCCTACAGCCAATGCTGATTGATATTTCATTGAGCTGTCCACTCTTGGATTTAGAGTCAAATCTGAAAAAATATTTTAAAATTGCAAGGAATCAATGTTGACATCCTGTTTTTGTATCTTAAGATACGTTTTATTGTGTAGGGGGAATGGGAGGGATGTCACTTACCACTAGCTGGATCTGTTGGTCGTATGGTTGTCTGTGAGACGTAATGCTCGTAGGCGATCAGCCAGGATGACCGTGGTGGGTTTATAACTGTGCTGATTTTTTCTTCTGTGCTGTTGTCCTGTCTTTGCTCTTTGGCTGTTTGACTAGAGAAGCTGACTGTAGAACAAGAGATCCACAGATATTATGATGCTGATGAGAATGGACCATCCCTGTAACCAACAGGTGAACAATCTAGATAAGGGATAATACAAATATACTGATAGCGTGTATTGTAAAACAACACAGACACACACACACACACACACACACACACACACGTACACACACACACACACACACACACACACACACACACACACACACACACACACACACACACACACACACACACACACACACACACACACGTACACACACACACACACACACACACACACGTACACACACACACACACACACACACACACACACACGTACACACACACACACACACACACATATACACATACACACACGTACACACACACACACACTCACCACATGAGGTGGGTGGCACCTTAATTGGGGAGGAAAGGCTTGTGGTAATGACTGGAGCAGAATGGTAGTGGAATGGTATCAAATACATCAAACACATAGTTTCCAGGTATTTAATGCCATTCCTCCCCTCAGCAGCCTCTACTGACATAGCTGGCCATATAAACCTTATGTAAATGCATTTAAACAACCACTTTTTAAGTCAGCTGCTTAACACCATGTCTATCTATCTGTGGAGATAATAGCAGAGATGATACTGTTGCAGGCAGCTAACTCATTGTTACTTCAGTCACGTCTGGTGGTGAGATCATACATGTGGGCATTGGTCTATTTATAGTCTGGCTGTGGTACTGCTTGGAGACAGAATCAATGCGCATGGCATTTTATCTGTCTACCGGCGTAAAACAATAAGGGGGACAATATCGGGTAGTTTATGCTCATGCAGATTAATGTGAAGTATGTGCAATATGAATTCAGTTAGGTTATTATTAAGTAAAACATTTTGTATCATGTAATAAACAACCTCTTACATAAAAAGGCAAGTGGCAAGATACAGGTGGGCTATGAATGAAAACATGGAAGTCACTTTTGAACTGTGATAAAATACAATTCAGTTCAGACCAAGCTAGAGTTGACAGTAATAGGCTAAATAACAGTAATACATTCAGATTCAAATTAGTAGATTCTCTACTAAAAACATGATCATGTTTGCTACTGTACCGACCTGGTGCACTATTGTATCTCATTGCAAGGATTTGACACTAGCTATCTTACCTTCTGTACAACAAAACCACGTTGAGTTGAGAAGAAACTCGGTTGGATCAATTTGGTGAAAGTGAATTTAGTACCCTGCTCGAAGGCAGATAGAGGGCTTCGGGTCAGGCGAGCGCCGTGTTTTAAAATCGAAGCGAATAGAAATGCTCAGTGTCTAAAAACGGTATGACGAATGGGCTAAAAATAACTACGAGGAGAGAGCAGGAGCGGTACAATCAAAATTGTAGCCTATGTGGTATTGAGGGACTGTAGACATAGCAACGGTGTTTATAAATACATGTGGATATAAAGTGATGTTATATTTCAACCTCTACAAGATTGCACTGGATAAAGAAGAACTAGTCTTAAAAATCACGCCTTGTTACAGGTGCCAGTGAATATCTTGATTACCCTACATACATTTAAATAATACTAGACTACCTTGTGATTGTGTTTTTACTTTGTACTGCTATTACAATAGATTGCATGTCACAAAGGAATGGTATTAATGAGTGATAGGGTTTATATTTAAGTTTGTCTTTGTGAGAAAGTGCAGTTAGTATGCTGCAGAGCAGGCTGCTTATGTTCTGTTGGTTTGGGCTGTCTGAGGTGTCTGGGGTCCACTGTGGTGGGCGGGAAGCTATGGTCTGTGTATGTGTATGGGTGGCGGGGGTGGTTGTCCTCAGGGCCACTGAAGAGAACTTTCTCCCCTGGGTGTCTTGTGGCAACCTGGTCTCAGAGCATATCGTATTATTCTGTAGGATGATATGTTACGTTTCGTATGGTATGAATTCATTTGTGGCTGTCCATCACTCATTTCGTATCATATGGTACCAATTACAATTAGTATTATATGTTACGAATTTGCAAAATGTACAATGTGTTATAGATTTGTAAATGCATGATATGTTACGAATTCTAGCTAGGTGGCTAACGTTACCGAGCTCGCTAACATTAGCTAGTCTAGCGATTGGGGTTGGGGTTAGGGTAAAGTTTAGGAGTTAGGTTAAAGGGTTAATGTTATGGTTAGGGTTAGGGGAAAGGTTAGCTAAAAGGTTTGAGGTAAGGGTTAGGGGAAGGGTTAGCTAACGTGCTCCACAAGCACTTCGTATTATTCTGTATGAAAATCCAAGGCTAGCTTTTTTCAAACAGAAGTTTGCATCCTGTTGCTGCAAAAAGTTTTGGGACACTGTAAAGTCCATGGAGAATAAGAGCACCTCCTCCCAGCTGCCCACTGCACTGAGGCTAGGTAACAATGTTACCACCGATAAATCCACGATAATCGAGAATTTCAATAAGCATTTTTCTACGGCTGGCCATGCTTTCCTCCTGGCTACCCCTACCTCGGCCAAAAGCTCCACACCCCCCCGCAGCTACTTGCCCAAGCCACCCCAGCTTCTCCTTCACCCAAATCCATATAGCAGTTCTTCTGAAAGAGCTGCAAAACCTGGACCCGAACAAATCAGCTGTGCGAGACAATCTGGACCCTCTCTTTCTAAAACTATCTGCCGCCATTTTTGAAACCCCTATTACCAGTCTGTTCAATATCTCTTTCGTATTGTCTGAGATCCCTAAAGATTGGAAAGCTGCCGCGGTCATCCCCATCTTCAAAGGGGGTGACACTCTAGACCCAAATTGTTATAGACCTATATCCATCCTGCCCTGCCTTTCTAAAGTCTTCGAAAGCCAAGTTAACAAACAGATCACTGGCCATTTCGAATCCCACCGTACCTTCGCTGCTGCCCGACTAGCATCACTACTCTGGATGGTTCTGACAATGTGTGGACAACTACAAATGCTTAGGTATCTGGCTAGACTGTAAACTCTCCTTCCAGACTCATATTAAACATCTCCAATCCAAAATTAAATCTAGAATCGGCTTCCTAATTCGCAACAAAGCCTCCTTCACTCACGCCGCCAAACATACCCTCATAAAACTGACTATCCTACTGATCCTTGACTTCAGCGATGCCATTTACAAAATAGCACCAAACACTCTCCTCAGCAAACTGGATGCAGTCTATCACAGTGCCATCCGTTTTGTCATCAAAGCCTCATATACCACCACCACTGCGACCTGTGGCCTCTCGTCGACTGGCCCTCGCTACATATTCGTGGCCAGACCCACTGGCTCTAGGTCATCTATAAGTCTATGCTAGGTAAAGCTCCGCCTTATCTCAGCTCACTGGTTACGATAACAACACCCACCCGTAGCACGCCCTCCAGCAGGTATATCTCACTGGTCATCCCCAAAGCCAACACCTCCTTTGGTCGCCTTTCGTTCCAGTTCTCTGCTGCCAATGACTGGAACGAATTGCAAAAATCACTGAAGTTGAAGACTTATATCTCCCTCACTATCTTTAAACATCAGCTATCTGAGCAGCTAACCGATCGCTGCTGCTACACATAGCCCATCTGTAAATAGCCCATCCAATCTACCTACCTCATCCCCATATTGTTTTTATTTACTTTTCTGCAATTTTGCACACCAGTATTTCTACTTGCACATCATCTGCACATCTATCACTCCAGTGTTAATTTGCTAAATTGTAATTACTTTGCTGTTCTATGGCCTATTTATTGCCTTACCTCCTCACGCCATTTGCACACATTGCATATAGACTTTATTTTTTTCTATTGTGTTATTATTGACTGTACGCTTGTTTATTCCATGTGTAACTCTGTGTTGTTGTTTGTGTCACACTGCCTTGCTTTATCTTGGCCAGGTCGTAATTGTAAATGAGAACTTGTTCTCAACTAGCCTACCTGGTTAAATAAAGGTGAAATAAAAAATATATTAAAAAAACACTCCATTTAGTATGATATGTTATGTTTAGTATGGTTACAGGAGGGTGGAAATTTAACGTGAACGTCTATAAGTAGTTGCAAAGTAGCTCAAACGTAGGAAGTAGTTGAAAGGTTGCTACTTAGGTAAAATGCTAAAGTTGTCTGTGATGAGACTTGAACTTGCAACCTTTCGGTTGCTAGACATTCACGTTAAAAGCCCATCCAACCACCATCCTTTTGTTTTTTCTGTCTTATGCTACCATACCAAACAAAGTATAGCATACTAAATGAAGTGTCTCAGATTTACGTACAGAATAATACGAAGTACTCTGAGACCAGGTTGCTCCCCTGTTAGAGGAGGGGAGCCACGATGAGGGATGAACTCTGATTTACTGAGGATTTATATGATTTGTGGCTGTAGTGTAAAGTATGTGAGGTATTTGTCAGAATCAATTGTCGTGGGAGTGTCAGGACAAAAACTTACCTGAGGATTTCAGTAATACTGCCTGTCTCCTAAATGACACCCTTTTTCCCATAGAGCTCTGGTCAAAAGTAGTGCACTTTGTATGGAATAGGGGTGTCATTTGGTACACAACCAATGTGTTGAGGTATTTGTCAGAATCGTCATGGGAGTGTACCTAAAGTGTACCTGAAGATTTCAGTAATACTGTTTGCCTAATTTTGACCACAAAAATATGCAACCTATATCGTTTATGCATGCCAATAAAACAATCACTCAGAGTTATGTGAGGAAGGAAGGGTTACACAGAGAAGCACTTGAACAAATAAACAGTGTTGCTGTCTGTCTAGCTGCAGCTGGGTGCAGCAGGAAGGAGCAGATAAAACACTGGTGTTCACTCTTCACCTTCTAGGAAACAGCTTCCCCTGCTGCCTACGTCTGAAGTTGCATGGAGGTCCAACAACTGTCTTATAGCACGTCTGTACCACTTCCAACAGTTGTGGCTATCTACCAACCAATAATCTATCACCACCAGCTAAGCCTAAGCTGCACTAGTGACATATTTATGATTCTCTGCTAGGGATACCCCTACATATTTATGATTCTCTGCTGTAGCCCATTCTGCACTAGGGATACCCCTACATATTTATGATACTCTACTGTAGCCCATTCTGCACTAGGGATACCCCTACATATTTATGATTCTCTGAGGTAGCCCATTCTGTACTAGGGATACCCCTACATATTTATGATTCTCTACTGTAGCCCATTCTGCACTAGGGATACCTCTACATATTTATGATTCTCTGCTGTAGCCCATTCTGTACTAGGGATACCCCTACATATTTATGATTCTCTACTGTAGCCCATTCTGCACTAGGGATACCCCTACATATTTATGATTCTCTGAGGTAGCCCATTCTGTACTAGGGATACCCCTACATATTTATGATTCTCTACTGTAGCCCATTCTGCACTAGGGATACCTCTACATATTTATGATACTCTACTGTAGCCCATTCTGCACTAGGGATACCCCTACATATTTATGATACTCTGAGGTAGCCCATTCTGCACTAGGGATACCCCTACATATTTATGATTCTCTGCTGTCGCCCATTCTGCACTAGGGATACCCCTACATATTTATGATACTCTGAGGTAGCCCATTCTGCACTAGGGATACCCCTACATATTTATGATTCTCTGCTGTAGCCCATTCTGCACTAGGGATACCCCTACATATTTATGATACTCTACTGTAGCCCATTCTGCACTAGGGATACCCCTACATATTTATGATTCTCTGAGGTAGCCCATTCTGTACTAGGGATACCCCTACATATTTATGATTCTCTACTGTAGCCCATTCTGCACTAGGGATACCTCTACATATTTATGATTCTCTGCTGTAGCCCATTCTGTACTAGGGATACCCCTACATATTTATGATTCTCTACTGTAGCCCATTCTGCACTAGGGATACCCCTACATATTTATGATTCTCTGAGGTAGCCCATTCTGTACTAGGGATACCCCTACATATTTATGATTCTCTACTGTAGCCCATTCTGCACTAGGGATACCTCTACATATTTATGATACTCTACTGTAGCCCATTCTGCACTAGGGATACCCCTACATATTTATGATACTCTGAGGTAGCCCATTCTGCACTAGGGATACCCCTACATATTTATGATTCTCTGCTGTCGCCCATTCTGCACTAGGGATACCCCTACATATTTATGATACTCTGAGGTAGCCCATTCTGCACTAGGGATACCCCTACATATTTATGATTCTCTGAGGTAGCCCATTCTGCACTAGGGATACCCCTACATATTTATGATTCTCTGAGGTAGCCCATTCTGCACTAGGGATACCCCTACATATTTATGATCCTCTACTGTAGCCCATTCTGCACTAGGGATACCCCTACATATTTATGATTCTCTACTGTAGCCCATTCTGCACTAGGGATACCCCTACATATTTATGATTCCCTTCTGTAGCCCATTCTGTACTAGGGATACCTCTACATATTTATGATTCTCTGAGGTAGCCCATTCTGCACTAGGGATACCCCTGCATATTTATGATTCTCTGAGGTAGCCCATTCTGCACTAGGGATACCCCTACATATTTATGATTCTCTACTGTAGCCCATTCTGCACTAGGGATACCCCTACATATTTCTGATTCTCTGAGGTAGCCCATTCTGCACTAGGGATACCCCTACATATTTATGATTCTCTGCTGTAGCCCATTCTGCATTAGGGATACCCCTACATATTTATGATTGTCTGCTGTAGCCCATTCTGCACTAGGGATACCCCTACATATTTCTGATTCTCTGAGGTAGCCCATTCTGCACTAGGGATACCCCTACATATTTCTGATTCTCTGCTGTCACCCATTCTGCACTAGGGATACCCCTACATATTTATGATTCTCTACTGTAGCCCATTCTGCACTAGGGATACCCCTACATATTTATGATCCTCTACTGTAGCCCATTCTGTACTAGGGATACCCCTACATATTTATGATCCTCTACTGTAGCCCATTCTGTACTAGGGATACCCCTACATATTTATGATTCTCTACTGTAGCCCATTCTGCACTAGGGATACCCCTACATATTTATGATCCTCTACTGTAGCCCATTCTGTACTAGGGATACCCCTACATATTTATGATTCTCTACTGTAGCCCATTCTGCACTAGGGATACCCCTACATATTTATGATTCTCTGCTGTAGCCCATTCTGTACTAGGGATACCCCTGCATATGTATGATTCTCTACTGTAGCCCATTCTGCACTAGGGATACCCCTACATATTTCTGATTCTCTACTGTAGCCCATTCTGCACTAGGGATACCCCTACATATTTATGATTCTCTACTGTAGCCCATTCTGCACTAGGGATACCCCTACATATTTATGATTCTCTGCTGTAGCCCATTCTGTACTAGGGATACCCCTACATATTTATGATTCTCTACTGTAGCCCATTCTGCACTAGGGATACCTCTACATATTTATGATTCTCTGAGGTAGCCCATTCTGCACTAGGGATACCCCTACATATTTATGATTCTCTGAGGTAGCCCATTCTGTACTAGGGATACCCCTACATATTTATGATTCTCTGCTGTAGCCCATTCTGCACTAGGGATACCCCTACATATTTATGATTGTCTGCTGTAGCCCATTCTGCACTAGGGATACCCCTACATATTTCTGATTCTCTGAGGTAGCCCATTCTGCACTAGGGATACCCCTACATATTTCTGATTCTCTGCTGTCACCCATTCTGCACTAGGGATACCCCTACATATTTATGATTCTCTACTGTAGCCCATTCTGCACTAGGGATACCCCTACATATTTATGATCCTCTACTGTAGCCCATTCTGTACTAGGGATACCCCTACATATTTATGATCCTCTACTGTAGCCCATTCTGTACTAGGGATACCCCTACATATTTATGATTCTCTACTGTAGCCCATTCTGCACTAGGGATACCCCTACATATTTATGATCCTCTACTGTAGCCCATTCTGTACTAGGGATACCCCTACATATTTATGATTCTCTACTGTAGCCCATTCTGCACTAGGGATACCCCTACATATTTATGATTCTCTGCTGTAGCCCATTCTGTACTAGGGATACCCCTGCATATGTATGATTCTCTACTGTAGCCCATTCTGCACTAGGGATACCCCTACATATTTCTGATTCTCTACTGTAGCCCATTCTGCACTAGGGATACCCCTACATATTTATGATTCTCTACTGTAGCCCATTCTGCACTAGGGATACCCCTACATATTTATGATTCTCTGCTGTAGCCCATTCTGTACTAGGGATACCCCTACATATTTATGATTCTCTACTGTAGCCCATTCTGCACTAGGGATACCTCTACATATTTATGATTCTCTGAGGTAGCCCATTCTGCACTAGGGATACCCCTGCATATTTATGATTCTCTGAGGTAGCCCATTCTGCACTAGGGATACCCCTACATATTTATGATTCTCTACTGTAGCCCATTCTGCACTAGGGATACCCCTACATATTTCTGATTCTCTGAGGTAGCCCATTCTGCACTAGGGATACCCCTACATATTTATGATTCTCTGCTGTAGCCCATTCTGCACTAGGGATACCCCTACATATTTATGATACTCTGAGGTAGCCCATTCTGCACTAGGGATACCCCTACATATTTATGATTCTCTGCTGTAGCCCATTCTGCACTAGGGATACCTCTACATATTTATGATCCTCTACTGTAGCCCATTCTGCACTAGGGATACCTCTACATATTTATGATTCTCTGAGGTAGCCCATTCTGCACTAGGGATACCCCTACATATTTATGATTCTCTACTGTAGCCCATTCTGCACTAGGGATACCCCTACATATTTCTGATTCTCTGAGGTAGCCCATTCTGCACTAGGGATACCCCTACATATTTATGATTCTCTGCTGTAGCCCATTCTGCACTAGGGATACCCCTACATATTTATGATACTCTGAGGTAGCCCATTCTGCACTAGGGATACCCCTACATATTTATGATTCTCTGCTGTAGCCCATTCTGCACTAGGGATACCTCTACATATTTATGATCCTCTACTGTAGCCCATTCTGCACTAGGGATACCTCTACATATTTATGATTCTCTGCTGTAGCCCATTCTGTACTAGGGATACCCCTACATATTTCTGATTCTCTACTGTAGCCCATTCTGCACTAGGGATACCCCTACATATTTATGATTCTCTACTGTAGCCCATTCTGCACTAGGGATACCCCTACATATTTATGATTCTCTACTGTAGCCCATTCTGCACTAGGGATACTCCTACATATTTATGATCCTCTACTGTAGCCCATTCTGCACTAGGGATACCCCTACATATTTATGATTCTCTGCTGTAGCCCATTCTGTACTAGGGATACCCCTACATATTTATGATCCTCTACTGTAGCCCATTCTGCACTAGGGATACCCCTACATATTTATGATTCTCTGCTGTAGCCCATTCTGTACTAGGGATACCCCTACATATGTATGATTCTCTACTGTAGCCCATTCTGTGCTAGGGATACCCCTGCATATTTATGATTCTCTGAGGTAGCCCATTCTGCACTAGGGATACCCCTGCATATTTATGATTCTCTGAGGTAGCCCATTCTGCACTAGGGATAGCCCTACATATTTATGATTCTCTACTGTAGCCCATTCTGCACTAGGGATACCCTTACATATTTATGATTCTCTGAGGTAGCCCATTCTGCACTAGGGATACCCCTACATATTTATGATTCTCTGAGGTAGCCCATTCTGCACTAGGGATACCCCTACATATTTCTGATCCTCTACTGTAGCCCATTCTGCACTAGGGATACCCCTACATATTTATGATTCTCTACTGTAGCCCATTCTGCACTAGGGATACCCCTACATATTTATGATTCTCTACTGTAGCCCATTCTGCACTAGGGATACCCCTACATATTTATGATTCTCTGAGGTAGCCCATTCTGCACTAGGGATACCCCTACATATTTATGATCCTCTACTGTAGCCCATTCTGCACTAGGGATACCCCTACATATTTATGATTCTCTACTGTAGCCCATTCTGCACTAGGGATACCTCTACATATTTATGATACTCTACTGTAGCCCATTCTGCACTAGGGATACCTCTAGATATTTATGATTCTCTGCTGTAGCCCATTCTGTACTAGGGATACCTCTACATATTTATGGTTCTCTACTGTAGCCCATTCTGCACTAGGGATACCTCTACATATTTATGATTCTCTGAGGTTGCCCATTCTGCACTAGGGATACCCCTACATATTTATGATACTCTACTGTAGCCCATTCTGCACTAGGGATACCTCTACATATTTATGAGTGATGTACTACACATATAACTGAAGTGGTAGGTGTGTGCTTCAAATCACAGGTCATACATTTATATTGTCCAGTAAACATCTTGAAGTCATGCAATAGCATATGTGGATGTGTTTGCCCTTACCTAATGTGTTTAGGGCCAGGTATCAATGGTGAGGGTCTGCGTCCCAAATGGCACCCTATTCCCTATGTAGTCAACTACTTTTGACCAGAGCCCTGAGGGGTGAAATTAGTGTATGTGGGCCCTGGTCAAAAGTAGTGCCCTATATATGAAATAGGGGCCCATTTGGTACACAACCAGGGTCTTCTCTTGTTCCCCATCGAAGTATGGGGTAGGGTGGGTTGGGGTGGGGTATGTCACGATGTGTCACGGTGTGTCACAGCAGCCGGTTGCTCACTTCAAAGCCAGTCAGTGAACCAGAAGCTGTGGGCCCTCAGACCTGACACTTTCCCACTCCTCTGGTGACATCACCGGTCATTGCTGGGAATGTAGGGAGAAGAGAGATGCTTTTATCTTAACCAGGAGCAAAGGCATGCACGATTAGGGCAGATTATATGCAGATTTGTCATCGTCATAAATCCACAGCTGTCCAGGGCCTCACATTTTTATTTGTCACTTCAAAGGCATTCTTCACTGTCTCTCTTTGGTTCATTGTTTTGGGCATGGACTGCCGGTGGACAAATGCATTTTCAGTCAGTCAGTGTGAAAGTTGTTTTTCAACAATGCATATTGAAACAATGTTTTTCTGACATAAAAGTAGTGTTCTGTAGGGGCCAATGATTTGGATGTCCAGGGTGGATGGTGACTACAGAGCTGTCCATTCAATTCCCTCTGCTGAGTGACTGGCTGAAGACCCAAAACTAAAGAGGAGAATGTAAGACGTTCCAAGACCACACTAGCATGTCTCCAGTGACCACCTGAAGCACCAGTAGCAGCCATGGCAAGACATTATCAGTCTTGATTATGCAGAAAGGCCTTGTGGCCCATAACCATTACACCCCTGCAGCGATGGGAAATGACTGGTGAGCTGATGCAGTTCCTGTTCTTCTTGTTCTTGTTCTTGTTTTTGTTTTTGTTCTTCCCCTCTTCCTCCTGCTTCCCTCCTCCTCCTGCTCCCCTCCTCTTCCTCCTGCACCCCTCCTCCTCCTGCTCCCCTCCTCCTCCTCTCCTCCTCCTCCCCCTCCTCCTCCTCCTCCTCCTCCTCCGCCTGCTCCCCTCCTCCTGCTTACCCTCCTCCCCTCCTGCTCCCCTCCTCCTCATCTCCTCCTCCTACTCCCCTCCTCCTACGCCTCCTCCGCCTGCTCCCCTCCTCACCCTCCTCTCATCTTCCTGCTCCCCTCCTCCTACTCCTCCTCCACCTGCTCCCCTCCTCCTGCTTACCCCCTCCTCTTGCTCCTCCTGCTCCACTCCTCCTCCTCCACTCCTCCCCCTACTCCTCCTCCTCCTCCCCTACTCCTCCTCTCCTCCCCCTACTCCCCTCCTCCTCCTTCTCCTCCCCCTACTCCCCTCCTCCTGCTTACCCTCCTCTCCTCCTCCTGCTCCACTCCTCCCCCTACTCCCCTCCTCCTCCGCTCCTCCCCATACTCCCCTCCTCCTCTCTCCTCCCCCTCCTCCTCATCTCCTCCCCCTACTCCACTCCTCCCCCTACTCCCCTCCTCCTCTCCTCCCCCTTCTCCCCTCCTGCTTACCCTCCTCCTGCTCTCCCCCCTACTCCCCTCCTCCTCCTCCTTTCCTCCTCCTACTCCTCTTGCTCCCCTCCTCCTCATCTCATCCTCCTACTCCCCTCCTCTCCTCTTCCTCTTCCTCTCCTCCTCCTCTCCTCTCCTCTCTTCCTCTCCTCCTCCTCCTCTCCTCCTCTCCTCTCTTACTCCTCCTCCTCACCATTCAGCAGCAGCAGTAACAGCTGAGTGACCTGGTGGGTGACAACTCTTTCATCTGAGGTTCTCCTCTCCACTGGCCAGCTGTTTGCTATTCCTCATTCTGACAGCCTGAGACAGAGGACCAATGCTTAAATGCAGAATCTCTCACACTCACACACACTCACACACACACTAGCACTGCGCGGGTCAGCAGTTTTCTCACCTGCAACCATCTGCAGTTGCTAATAACTATTAGCGACCGCCCGACTATAATGTGATGAAGTGAAAATCCAGCGCCAGACCTAACCCGCTAATAAAGAAAATGCGCTGTAGTCAGAGACGGCAGAACGATTTTTGCAGGATTTTTATTGCTTGATTTAGATATGTTTCTGCTTATAATTTTCAACATTTTGGAAGGCTATTTGTTAGTCAACTTGTCTGTAATTAGATACATGCAGCCTCTCTTCTGTCATTATACGTTGCCCTAGAAGACTAACCTTGCTCACCAGAACAATGTCATACATTGATAGAATGAATGATTCAATCTAGTTGACATTGGTAAAGTTTTCTCTGTGATCTCTGCTTCTTTCATGGAGAAAAGACGTCTAGGGACCGGGGAGAAAGTCCAATAACAAAAAATAAAGGGAAAAGTTTGACCGGTTGTAAGGAAATATAAAGCTGTGAAAACAACCCAACATATTTCTAATAACATTTCAGTTCGGCTTGGATGCACATTTTATGTGGTTGAAATACTATCGGCTTTTATGACGCTGATAAATATAGATACTGTCTGTAGAGGCGGTATCTGCACATTCATAGAGGCGCTATCTGCACATTCACATTGGCTCAAGATCTACATTTCTCCACTCCTGTTCCTGAGTAAAAATGTAGCCTATATTCGGTGTAGTCCTGTCATTAAACTGTAAGAAATGCTTGATTCTACAGGAGTTAATATTAAGGCTATGTGAGAGGTTATAGACCGACAGTCAGTGTCCAGATATCAGTATCTATTTAACCCATCTGAACAGTAGGATTCAGTTCCCTTGACGTGCCACAGGCCTATTTAAGTCACTGTCTTGTGACTGTTGAATTCATAGCACCTCACAATCATCACACACAACACATCCGGCACTGCTATCATCCTCTTTCACCACTTCACCAAATCTTTCCTAAACATGACGTTTCTGGCCCTTCATTGTCTTTACTTTCAACTCTCCATTTTACAGCTTTTCTCTTATTGAATTCAACGCTGACATTGTCCTTTTTCCTTCTGTGTATCGACCCCTTTCCCAAAAAGGGCCATAAAGATTAGGTGTATGCACTAATGCCAGTGATAAAATAATTACAGAAAAACCTCAATGTAGCCTAGAGGTACACATTTCACAAAAATTATACATGCATTTCTTAAGGTATTGTTTTCTCTTTATTCAATTCACCCCCCACCAAACTGCCTTTCATCCACACAATCTCTCATGATCACCCGAAACCCGCCCACCATGCGGATATAACCTCGGTAACTGCAGGTTATTAGTCAACCCGCACATCACTAACACACACACAGACACACACACGCCACTGTGGCCCACTGCAACACAGGATACAACCACACCTGGACTGAGTAGCCCAATCATCAGATCAACATCACGCATCAGGTCCTAGTGCCATAGATCCCTGCATTAGCAGAATATACAAGCTGGCCTGGGCTTCCTCAGTAGTCAGGGGAGAGAGGGTAGAGCACAGGTGCTACAGGTCAGTGTACACACATTACAGAGTCCAGGGATGGGGTGGAAGGGGGAGGGGGTTAGGCTGCTGTTCAGGAGAAAGGGGGTTAAGATCAGGGTGAGGCATGTGAGAGCGAAGGGCATCTGTTTTCTCCATCTCCCTGTGTTTACTCCCCTTCTCCCTCTCACCCTCCTTTCTGCTCCTCTCTTAATTCAATTTGTGGGAACACCCATCCCTCCGCTCTCCCCTCCCTCCCATCCAGCTGTCCCCCGTGAGAGTGCATTCCAGCTGGGGTTTCTAGGGCCTTAGGGGGGCTTAGGGACAGATCCTGGAGGATTACCTCTGGCTAAAAGGGACCAACCCACCCAAAACCATCAATTCAGTGGTGGAACTGCACACCATGGCTGCCATACCCACCACCTTTCCTCTCTCCCCTCTCTTTCTCTCCTTTCCTTGAAATGTGAGACTGCCAGGCATAACTGGTGAGCATAACCCACAAGGAGCTCTGTCTTTCTCTCTCATTCTCTCTCTCTCTCATTCTCTCTCTCTGCCTACTACTAGAACAGTAGGACATTCACCAGAGAGTGATAATGAGTGTGTTCAGTTTTCAGTCTCCCCAGATAGATGAGAGTTGACACCACATCCTGACCTGGCTGCTCATGGCTCAACTGTGGAAAGAAGAGGCTAGACTTGATCTGTGATGTAATGGCCACCCAATGGGACAACTATACAGGATGTATCATAATCGGTCGTGATTTGGAGTCCCAAAGGGCGGCGCACAATTGGCCCAGGGTCGTAAAGGTTAAATAAATAAAAAAGTTTCATCAACAGAATGGCTGTTTGGTTCACAATATGTCTGTATTTGCTGTGCGGTTATTTAACTCTTATTTTACCAGGTCAGTTGACTGAAAACACATTCTCACTTACAGCAACGACCTGAGGAATAGTTACAGGGGAGAGGTAAGGGGGATGAATGAGCCAATTGGAAGCCAGAGATGATTAGGTGACCGTGATGGATTGTGGGCCAGATTGGGAATTTAGCCAGGACACCAGGGTTAACACCCCTACTCTAACAATAAGTACCATGGGATCTTTAGTGACCACAGAGTCAGGACACAAGTTTAACGTCCCATCCAAAAGACAGCACCCTACACAGGGCAATGTCCCCAATCACTGCCCTGGGAAATTGGGATATTTTTTTAGACCAGAGGAAAAGGGCCCTCCAATACCACTTTTTTTGTAATGGCTGGTTGATACTTTGTGAGTTACAGTTGAGCGTGGTAACTGAATTATAATACCATTCATGCTATCATGAGTTACTTCAACTATTCTAATATTGCTTCAATGTTAAGGAATATGGGACATTTTTGTATCAATCATTTTTCTGTCAAGGATTCATTAGCACTCTTGAGAGAGTGAAAAGGTCATATTTAAGTTAACAGATCAGTGTGAAAGTCTCCTAACATGGAATGTTAGCCACAGCAGCTGATGATGCAGGACAATAATCTCCTCTGGATGGACAGTGGAAATAGCTCCGACAGGACTGGCCGGGAATGGAATGCCAGCGTGGCTTAGAGCCAGACAGGACTAGCGGGGCACCAGTGTGGCACAGCGCCAGAGGCTTGGACACAAGACGGGCAGTGTGTGGAGCACAATAGACCAGTTCCCACAAACCAAATCCATCCTGACTCCAATGATTCCAATGAACATGTCACATTCCTAGCATGGCCAAAATCCCTGTCATTGATAGCTTGGCATTTTAGAATATTTTGGGGGGAAAGAAATCTGCAGTTGTTCCCCTGTCTGGAAAGAGATGCCTCACTCTGTCAACCTGATGTGTAATTTAGAACTAAATATTGCACATTCTCTCATGGCTCTGGTGCTGTCGTGGTTTCAGGGAGAGTAGACAGCAGGGGGCGGTGTTATACCACATTTCAGAGAGATCAACCCAGGAAATTACAAGACAATACTAAGACCTATTATATCTGTCTAAAATGAGAAAAATACACTCAGCTAGTCTAAAATAAAATATGTACAATGTTGGTCTACAAAAACCAATACTTTTCTGTATCTACAGATTTTCACAGAAAAAAGCTGTGAGAACCGAATGCCACCAAACTAGACGATTCACATTCCTCAACAATCAACCGAATTAGACATGTCAGTTTAGCCACAAATAAAATATGTCACATTTTATTCTCCCATAGACAACAGGCCTCATGTGTGTTTCAACATGACATAACACATAACCATTGGGGTTAACAGGTTGTTACTACCAGTCGATAGAAAGTTATGGAACAACAATCCTTTCTGCCTACCTACTTCACATATTGTATTAGTGTAAAAACACCCTTAGAACTGGGACATCCCTGGTTGACTTATGTTAAGTATTATCATGAGATTCCAGGAGCCAAGATGTAAACATTCCGTGAGAAGCACAGTAGTGGTGATCTATATAGGTTAGTTACCATCATAGAGGTTGTCTATATAGGTTAGTTACCATCATAGTGGTGATCTATATAGGTTAGTTACCATCATAGAGGTTGTCTATATAGGTTAGTTACCATCATAGTGGTGATCTATATAGGTTAGTTACCATCATAGTGGTGATCTATATAGGTTAGTTACCATCATAGTGGTGATCTATATAGGTTAGTTACCATCATAGTGGTGATCTATATAGGTTAGTTACCATCATAGTGGTGATCTATATAGGTTAGTTACCATCATAGTGGTGATCTATATAGGTTAGTTAACATCATAGTGGTGATCTATATAGGTTAGTTACCATCATCGTTGTGGTCTATATAGGTTAGTTACCATCATAGTGGTGATATATATAGGTTAGTTACCATCATAGTGGTAATCTACTGTATATAGGTTAGTTACCATCATCGTTGTGGTCTATATAGGTTAGTTACCATCATAGTGGTAATCTACTGTATATAGGTTAGTTACCATCATAGTGGTGATCTATATAGGTTAGTTACCATCATAGTGGTAATCTACTGTATATAGGTTAGTTACCATCATCGTTGTGGTCTATATAAGTTAGTTACCATCATAGTGGTGATCTATATAGGTTAGTTACCATCATAGTGGTGATCTATATAGGTTAGTTACCATCATAGTGGTGATCTATATAGGTTAGTTACCATCATAGTGGTGATCTATATAGGTTAGTTACCATCATAGTGGTGATCAAAATAGGTTAGTTACCATCACAGTGGTGATCTATATAGGTTAGTTACCATCATAGTGGTGATCAAAATAGGTTAGTTACCATCATAGTGGTGATCTATATAGGTTAGTTACCATCATAGTGGTGATCTATATAGGTTAGTTACCATCATAGTGGTGATCTATATAGGTTAGTTACCATCATAGTGGTAATCTACTGTATATAGGTTAGTTACCATCATAGTGGTGATCTATATAGGTTAGTTACCATCATAGTGGTGATCTATATAGGTTAGTTACCATCATAGTGGTGATCTATATAGGTTAGTTACCATCATAGTGGTGATCAAAATAGGTTAGTTACCATCATAGTGGTGATCTATATAGGTTAGTTACCATCATAGTGGTGATCTATATAGGTTAGTTACCATCATAGTGGTGATCTATATAGGTTAGTTACCATCATAGTGGTAATCTACTGTATATAGGTTAGTTACCATCATAGTGGTGATCTATATAGGTTAGTTACCATCATAGTGGTAATCTACTGTATATAGGTTAGTTACCATCATAGTGGTGATCTATATAGGTTAGTTACCATCATAGTGGTGATCTATATAGGTTAGTTACCATCATAGTGGTGATCTATATAGGTTAGTTACCATCATAGTGGTGATCTACTGTATATGGGTTAGTGGTGATCTACTGTATATGGGTTAGTGGTGATCTACTGTATATAGGTTAGTTACCATCATAGTGGTAATCTATATAGGTTAGTTACCATCACAGTGGTGGTCTATATAGGTTAGTTACCATCATAGTGGTGATCTATATAGGTTAGTTACCATCATAGTGGTGATCTATATAGGTTAGTTACCATCATCGTTGTGGTCTATATAGGTTAGTTACCATCATAGTGGTGATCTATAAAGGTTAGTTACCATCATAGTGGTGATCTATATAGGTTAGTTACCATCATAGTGGTGGTCTATATAGGTTAGTTACCATCATAGTGGTTATCTATATAGGTTAGTTACCATCATAGTGGTGATCTATATAGGTTAGTTACCATCATAGTGGTGATCTACTGTATATGGGTTAGTGGTGATCTACTGTATATGGGTTAGTGGTGATCTACTGTATATAGGTTAGTTACCATCATAGTGGTGATCTATATAGGTTAGTTACCATAATAGTGGTGGTCTATATAGGTTAGTTACCATCATAGTGGTGATCTATATAGGTTAGTTACCATCATAGTGGTGGTCTATATAGGTTAGTTACCATCATAGTGGTAATCTATATAGGTTAGTTACCATCACAGTGGTGGTCTATATAGGTTAGTTACCATCATAGTGGTGATCTATATAGGTTAGTTACCATCATAGTGGTGATCTATATAGGTTAGTTACCATCATCGTTGTGGTCTATATAGGTTAGTTACCATCATAGTGGTGATCTATAAAGGTTAGTTACCATCATAGTGGTGATCTATATAGGTTAGTTACCATCATAGTGGTGGTCTATATAGGTTAGTTACCATCATAGTGGTTATCTATATAGGTTAGTTACCATCATAGTGGTGATCTATATAGGTTAGTTACCATCATAGTGGTGATCTATATAGGTTAGTTACCATCATAGTGGTGATCTATATAGGTTAGTTACCATCATAGTGATGATCTACTGTATATGGGTTAGTGGTGATCTACTGTATATAGGTTAGTTACCATCATAGTGGTAATCCACTGTATATAGGTTAGTTACCATCATAGTGGTGATCTATATAGGTTAGTTACCATCATAGTGGTGATCTACATAGGTTAGTTACCATCATATTGGTGATCTATATAGGTTAGTTACCATCATAGTGGTGAACGACGGTGATATTGTAGCTGTGTTATAAGGGTTAAGACACACTTTTCCATCATTATGGACTGGTTTCCAAATGGCACACTATTCCCTTTTTTGTGCACTACTTTTGACTAGGGCCCATAGGGTGCCATTTGGAATGCATACCATGACTTTAGACCTCTGTCAGAATCAATCCTCCTCCTTCAGACTGACTTCTGTCTGGCCTCATCTCTCAGTCTAATACTGACTACATGTCATGTTTCTGGCCTCATCCCTCATTCTGATACTGACTACATGTCATGTTGCTGGCCTCATCCCTCAGTCTGATACTGACTACATGTCATGTTGCTGGCCTCATCCCTCAGTCTGATACTGACTACATGTCATGTTGCTGGCCTCATCTCTCAGTCTGATACTGACTACATGTCATGTTGCTGGCCTCATCCCTAAGTCTGATACTGACTACATGTCATGTTGCTGGCCTCATCCCTCACAGTCTAATACCGAACGGCACCCAATTCCCTTAATCGTGCACTACTTTTGACCAGAGTTGTAGAGAATATTTATAAAGCTGAGGATGAATGGGCTTGAAGGAGGATAGGACTCAACATGCTCTGCAGTGCAGCAGTCCATGGGTACTGCTCTGACTGTCAAAGCTACAGTGCAAAGAAAGAAGCGCCTTGGCTTGCAGTCTAATTAAGGTTCATTGAGGATTTGAAGCAAGCTAGATGTGAGTCACTCTAGGACAGTGGAAGTTGAATTGAAGATGTTTATTATTGAATGGTGCATTTCATCCTTCTTCAGGGTGTTATAAAGCTGCATCAGCTCTACTGTGTTCCTGTCTGTCCAGGGTGTTGGGGTTTTACCTAGCGGCACTCTAAAAAGTTTTGTAACTTTCAAGAATTTTTTGTCATTTAGCACATCTAGTGGCCATGTTTGGTTCTTCAGATTATTACAGGTGTCTAATCATCTCTGGCCCACTGTGTGGCCTTATCACATGTAAAGTATGAAATAATTAAAGATAACACTGTAAAACATTTTCCTAAATATCAACCAAACTTAGCAAATACCATCAGTGTTAAATATGAGGGTTTCAGCATAAAATATCCTTTATATATTTTGCTACTATGTCAATATGTATTTGTTATCAACGTTTTGCCATAAAACTAGTGGCAGCTGTGATAAAAGGCAATAGTTGAAAGAGTTGGAGAGTCAAATGATAATAATGCCATTGTTGATTAGATGCTTTTTTCCTTAGTTAGGCTAATTTCTCTAAATACGCGTCACTACAGATCTGGGTTTGATCCCCATCTGTGTCGCAGACGGCCATGACCAGGAGACCCATGAGGCAACGCACAATTGGCCAAGCATTGTCCCGGGATGTCCTCGTCACATCGCGCTCTAACGACTCTTGTGGCGGGCCGGGCGCATGCACGCTGACACGGTCACCACATTTTCCTCCAGAAACATTGGTGCGTCTGGCCCCCGGGGTAAGTGAGCAGTGTGTCAAGAAGAAGTGTGGCTTGGCAGGGTCGTGTTTCGGAGGGCTCTCGACCATCGCCTCTCCTGAGTCCGTATGGGAGTTGCAGCGATGGGACAAGACTAACTACAAATTGGATCTCACAAAAATTGTGGAGAAAAAGGGATCTAAAGTACAACAAAAAAAAGTATAATAAAAAAAGTATAAATGACTGAACTTAACGGAATTTATTGCAGTCTATGCTAATTACCAAAATTATAGAAGATTCCAGTAACTTTGGTAAATTACCGGTAGCTTTACAAGCCTACCTGTGACATCGTTTAACCAACTTATTTATGACAGAAAACCTACTCTGTACAGCAGTGTAAATAAAACCCTTCAACTGTACTTGGTCAAGGGCTAAGTATAAATAAAACCCTTCAACAGTACTTGGTCAAGGGCTAGTGTAAATAAAACCCTTCAACAGTACTTGATCAACATCAGCGTGTGAAAGAACAGAATAACGGTAAACGTTCTCTTCCTGCAGTGTCATGATTGCTCATTACACAAATTGTACACAATTTCATACAAAATACAAACAAATGCAAAACTGAACATTTTCGTTGATTGAATTTGAACATATTCAAAGTTTGATTTGTCTTTTGACAAAATAAATTAAATAAACCCTGACTTTCACTGACTTATGTCAATGAAGTGACAGACCTCCAAACAACAAGGGGTCTAATGTTCCACTGCACTATTCTGCATAGCAACATGAACATGATTGGCTCAGTTAAACAAGGTACATTATTTATAGTGCTACATACAACAGTCTTCTACTTTCACTAAGAATAGGTTATTTTGCCATAAATAAGTGCATACATTTTCTTCAAGTTAGATATGTAGATCAAACACATTGATCTGCCACTTGAACTCGATGGCAAAGACCCAGATGGCACCCTATTCACAATATAGCTCACTACTTTGACAAGAGCCCTATGGGTCCTGGTCAAAAGTAGTGCACGACATAGGGCATAGAGTGCTATTTGAGATGTAGAAAATGTCATTGGGTCTTGGACTACTAACTCATCTATAAATCATTATTACTTTGCCTGTCTTGCAATGCAAGTGAGTGGGCTGAAGAACAGATAGACAGGATCCATAAAGCGATCAAATTGCCCATAATATTACATCATGATTTAGTAGGATTGTCAATGCATTCTGTACAAAAATATGAAGCACAGCGTAGACAGATACTCCATCTCATGGATAGCTCAAATAGCTTATGGTTTGTTTCATTCAACTGCACTTTTAAATGCAAGTGATTATTTCTAAGCAATCAATGGCTTATATATACTTAAAAGCAAGGCTCCGTATTCATAAAGTGTCTCAAGGTAGGAGTGCTGATCTAGGATCAGATCCACAACCCTTCTCCATATAATCATATTCATTATGATCTAAAAGAAAACACTGATCCTAGTTCAGCAGTCCTACTCAGTGATACTTTATGAATATGGGCTCTTCGGATTGGTAACATTTGAGTTCTGCATCATCTCATCTTACTCATTGACCAATGGAAGAACTGCTTGTTCAGTATTACATCAGGTTCATGACCTGGCATGCTGACACACTGACCAGTAAACCATGACTGCAACCAACAGGATGTTTTTCTGGACAAACAAAATGGCTGACAAGAGTTTTCTTTTTAAAGCAAGTCCACATTCAAACATGTCATTAGTCCATTACATTTCTATGCACTACCTGGCCCGATGACTCCTTGCTGTCCCCAGTCCACCTGGTCGTGCTGCTGCTCCAGTTTCAACTGTTCTGCCTGCGGATATGGAACCCTGACCTGTTCACCGGACGTACTACCTGTCCCAGACCTGCTGTTTTCAACTCTCTAGAGTCAGCAGGAGCGGTAGAGATACTCTGAAATGATCGGCTATGAAAAGCCAACTGACATTTACTCCTGAGGTGCTGACCTGTTTCACCCTCTACAACCACTGTGATCATTATTATCTGACCCTGCTGGTCATCTATGAACATTTGAACATCTTGCCCATGTTCTGTTATAATCTCCACCCGGCACAGCCAGAAGAGGACTGGCCACCCCTCATAGCCTGGTTCCTCTCTAGGTTTCTTCCTAGGTTCTGGCCTTTCTAGGGAGTTTTTCCTAGCCACCGTGCTTCTACACCTGCATTGCTTGCTGTTTGGGGTTTTAGGCTGGGTTTCTGTACAGCACTTTGTGACATCAGCTGATGTAAGAAGGGCTTTATAAATAAATTTGATTGATTATCCACTTCCTCTGGTCTCCCTCCGTCTGTCTGTCACAATCTCTCTGTCTCGGACTGTCCCTCTGCCTGCTGTCTGACGTTCAGACAGTCTCTCTGGATGTAAATCTCACTTTTACATTTGATTATTTTAGCAAATGCTCTGATCCAGAGTGACTTATAGTTGTGAGTGCATACATTTTCATACTGGTCCCCCATGGGAATCGAACCCACAACCCCGGCGTTGCAAGTGCCAAGCTCTAACAAAATGATCCACACGGGACCCCTCCAGTCCAAGTCCTCCATACTCCCAGACATGCCCTGGTTCCTGTTTTAGACAGCAGCCCAAATTGTACCCTATCCCCTATATAGTGCACTACTTTTGACAAGGGCCCATTTCGGAAACAGTCTTAGTGGTCGCAGGGGAGCCATGTGCAGCTGGGTGCCAGACAGGAGGATCCTTATCCCTCTAGCTTCTGTTGTGTGGTGCTGTCGTCAGTCAGGGCTCTGCTCCCTCCGGGGGACCGGGGGCAGCTGGCTGGCCTTGGAATGTCTGGCTCTGGAGCCTCCAGGGAGGAGGGCCTTCAGTCTCACATAAATCCACTCAGAGGGAGGTCAGGGTAGGGCCTGCTCTCAGCAGAGGGAGGAGGAGGCTGGTGAATTGGCTGCCCCGCTGCTGCATGTCCATGGTCAGCCCCCCTGGAGGACCCAGGGTTGGGTACAGGGCCAGGGGCCGGACCAGCCTCCTTCAGGCTCCCGTTCTGGAACTGGAACAGAGGAAAATGGCCGACTTAGCTAAGCCTCCCTTTTCTGGTCTAAATTGCCTTGATGTGTAAATACCCACTGGCTTTCAATGATCAAATGATAATGACCTTCTGTTTCTAAAGTCTCATTCCCTTGGTAAATCTGATGCGTGAGTAAGTATGTGGCATTGGTATTCAACGTTCATATGATGAGCATATAGCTAGAGGAAGTAAAGCGCATAGGTCTAACATTTTACATAATTAGTTCAGGGCCCTAGTCCCGGTGCTGCTACATCTGCATTGCTTGCTGTCTGTGGTTTAAGGCTGAGTTTCTGAATAAGCACTTTGTGACATCTGCTGATGTAAAAAAGGACTTTATAAATACATTTGATCTTGTTCCTTGGGGCACAATTTTGTATTTATTAGCATTTTTATTAGACAAGTTCAGGTAGGACCCCCTTTACCTGTTTGACGCCTAATGAACACTACCCAGGTTAGTGTCACCTTTCTTACCTGTGTGGTGAATGGCCACTCTGCTCTATTGACCTGGCTGAGCCCCATAGCCAGGGGATAGGCATGCTGAGCGCAGCCCTGGCTGGTGGCCTGAGACTGAGCCAGGCCGTCAGGGAGGTGCCTCTGCTGCTGGAACACACCCAGGGCCTCCACCACACTCCACTGGAGCGCTCCCCTACCATCCTCTGTCCCTCGGGGACCACTGGACTCCAGGCTGCCAAGCAACTCCTCAAAATTCTGGGGCATGAGGTCTCCGTCCACCCCCTGGCTCTGGAGGCCCGTGGTGGGTACATAGGAGGAGAGCACTGAAGAGCGGCTAACAGACAAAGTGTTCAGCTGGTTCCTGTAGGGGAGGCCCAGGGAAGCTTCCCCCAGGCAGAGGTGCCCATGCTGGGGGTGGCCGTGGTGAGTCTGGAGCCCCCCTGGCTGCTCCACATTGAACAATGGAGGAATCTGCTGCTGCTTGGTGATGTCTTTCTGTCTTTGTGTTATTGAACCCGTCCCAGTCACCTGCATGTGCTTCAGTCTGTTACACAGCTGCTGCTGCTGTTGGTTTGGCAATACCTGTCCATTTAGATGGCTCTGTTGCTGCTGCTGTGTTGCCTGTGGGTGGGGCTGTGTGTGTAAACACTGCTGCGGTATTGGCTGCTGTGGGTAGTGGGGAGGAGGCCGATAGTGGTGAACTGATAGGGGATGGACTACAGGCAGCTGTGGTGGCTGTATCTGTGACTGACACTGAGGCACTGTAGAAGAATGTGGTCGTGAGGTTGATGGTTGGTGTAACGGAACTGTAGTAGAATGTAGATGTGGGGTTTGTGATTGTTCCATAGATGGTTGGTGTAACAGCGTGGTAGGGCAGCTATAGTCCTGTTCCCCTAACTTAGCCCCCCTGCAAGAGAATACAGTCTGACCCCAGTCCGACCTCTTCCTCAGAGACTCCTGTACGTAGGAGAGAATCTCGTCTGTCAGGTCAGGAAGGAGGTCGTCTCGGCCAGTGTCCAGATCCACATCAAGGAACATCTCATCCTGCTGGAACAGCTCCAGATCCTCCCTACTGATGCCCAGGTTCATCATGAAGCTCCACAAATCCCTGTCTCTGTCAATCAAATCAATATCTTCATAGTCACAATTGGGAAATGTGTAGTGCAGTCAAGGTTACATTATTAAAAACAGTAGCAACCACACAGATACACATAAGATAAATATTAAGTGATCAGTTACCTGTCCTCCGATGAGAAGCCGTCGATCCCCCCGCCACCACCAACCCCCAACGGCTCCTGCTTGAAGAGGACACTCTCCGACAGAGAGAGGATGCTGCCCTCCTGCCAGCTGCTGGAGAAGATGCCCCCACAATCCCCCTGTGGAACCCCTGCCACCTCCTCCTGTGGAACCCCTGCCACCTCCTCCTGGAGTTGGAGAGGGAGTTGGAGCTCATTCTGAGTGTGAGGGGAGCAGCAGTAGATGGACTTGTCCTGTTTCAGCAGAGAGCCCAGCAGTGAGTCAGGGTCCAGGGTTCCATCCTGGTTGTTGTTGGTGATATTTCCTGCAGGGCTGGTGGTGTCGCCTGCTAAGGAGTCCCCTGTTAGCAGAGTCTTGGGGAAGCTGGTGTTGTAGAGAAGAGCCTCCCCAGTGGTGTAACTGAAAGGCAGCTGGAGGCTCCGCTTCCTTAGGTTGTCCTCTCCCTCTTCATCACTAAAAACAAGTACATTTTAGTCATTTAGCAGACGCTCTTATCCAGAGTGACTTTCAGGAGAAATTAGGGTTAAGTGCTTTGCACTTAAGGATTCCAACCAGCAACCTTTTGGTTACTGGCCCAACGCTCTTAACCACTAGGCTACTTGCCGCCCCAATGGAATTACATTAAACAATGAGGTTGTGTGTGTGCGTGCCGAGACGTACGTGAGGACTCTTTGGGATGTGATGATACACTGAGGCCGTCCGTTCTTGTAGACCAGTCTGGCGTTACCCTGCACCCACACCCAGCCTGTCAGCTTGGTCAGCAGCCTGAATACTGTCATCCCACTCTCTCCGGTCTTTATCACTGGGCATGGAAACACACACATTGACCAAGTTACACAGCAGAAATGTGTATAGGACACATTCATGCAGTTTAACTAATAAACTAAAAACATCACCAAAAGTCACTAGGGATGTGGCATACAGTGAAAAAAAAAAGCTGACATTTAAACAGAATTTTCTCCTTGCTGTTTCTGTAACAAATATACAGAAAATTCATAACGTTTCATGTGAATTGACAATGCAGCTGCCAGCAACGGTTTGGGTCTCACGGTGCATCCCTTTCAGATGCTGAAGCATTGCACCGGTACTACAATTCCTGTACCTCAATTCCAAAGTTGCCATTTACTTCTCATTTAACTGGACTTCGCTGCTGTCGCTTGCCTTTCTCAGCCATTTTTCAAAAGTTAACGACAATGACGTAGTGGTGGAGAGTCGACTACAAAATAATAGATTCCTCGACTCCTTGCACAACGACTCCCGCTGCCGACTCCTGTTTCTGAGTGTTAAGATTAGATTGCACTAAGAATCGACCCCTAAGATTCAGTATTTTTGGAACGGAGGAGAATTATTAGTTGCCAAACTTCTGAGAACACAAACACTGGCATCTTTCATAGAGAGCTAGCGAGGGCAGGGAGAGAGGAGGCGCACATTATAGGCAGGTCGGCCACCATCCAAACAGTCAGAAACACGCACTAGGCCTATCTATCTGTAATCAAAAGCTGTATCTCGTAACGTAAACTCGTACATCGCCTTGGTCCGTACAATTGCCCTTATTTTAGCGCCCCAAAAACGTAATACTTCCAGATCAACTGTAATGTCAATACCATTGTAAAGCACAATTTCTCCCTTTCCAACAGAATCAATTACATGACCTAAACATTGCCCGTTTCTGCATAATTCAAGCAGGCAATGAGCCCCGTTGGGTCTTTTAAAAAATAGAGGGTGGGGAAGCGAAACTAATGCGTGATAGTGAGAAGGAAGGAAGGAAGGAAGCTTTTTTTCACTTCATCAACTTATCACCTTATCGCCTCTAAAATGTAAAAAAAAAAAAAAAAAAAAAACACTATAAAGAGTTTATATAATGTGTCATTACATACCTATTTGAAGGTTTGTGTCGAATTTGAATCAAGTTTTTAGGGCAGTGCTAAAGTGATGTTCAGAAGTAAACAGTTTTTTGAGAGATGTGATCGCTTGCAGTGAAGACTCAAAAAATGACTAGGTACCTCCGTCACTGTCCATTTCTTGTTTTTAAAGGATGATAGAAGTGCTACACCTGGTGGAGAGAGACTATAAGACCGAAATAGTAGCTTTAAGAGTGCTGTACGTTATGACATGACACGTCTAGATGTAACGGAGGGTCTGTTTTTTCAACTTTTCTCCAATAGTATAGAGCCATTACCATGTCGATCAACGCTTGAATAGAAACTTAGTTCACATCCCTGATTTTGACGTCAACACAGTCACTACAGTCCCATTAGTTTTCTTTGTAGCCTCGTTTGAATGTTGCGGTTGCGCACATTTGTACAGAATGGGGTGAGTTTACGTTAATGGAATGCTTGTATCTTGCCATTTCTTGGCTTGCAATGTTTCGTAACTTCAGCAAAGCAGGGCCTATCACTAGGGCTGGGCGCTATACCGTATTTGACGATACACGGGCATTGATGCAGGGACCGGTTTGGGTTTTTACTTTACCTTCTATAACGGTATTTGAATGTTTGGTTTGTTAAATGTGGTACACCTTGTGTAACGTCCATTTTTATAGTTTACTTCGCTACTTGAGTCATCTCTATCCACTCTTTCCATGCTGCTTTCCAGACAGACCTAGGCCTGCACCATGCATTGCATGGGCAATGCAGCACATGCAACAATGTTGATGAAAATGATGCTGTTTTCACCTTGCTTCTTAATATAATTTTACTAGCGTTCTACAATTACACTATTGATTTGTGTTTCTTACATCTGAAAACAGCTAGTTGTCTTTTCTTAGCAAGTTGGGCCTAAATCCTGTTAGCCGCTAATGCTAATCGCTAGCTAGCTAGCTAGCTAATAAATGTACTGAGTCAGAGCAAACGTAGTTAGCTATACAGCCTGATAATACCAGTGATGGTGTAGACCTAAATCAACATGCTGTCTAAATCAGAGGAATACGCGAAGCAAGAATATGTTAGCTACATGAAGTAGCTAAGAGAGAACTTTCAATGTAGCCAAAGATTATAGGGTCTCCTAGGAAACACTTATCAACAGTTCCTACCCTGTCACAATAACTCTTCCCTGGCATTTTCATTCGTAGTCATGTCAAACACTGAATTCAAATGGCCCACTATTATATTCCAACTATAGAATTAGAATAATCCTTCTATTTTCATGATTCCAACAGTTCAATCATTTTTTTGGTTGAAGTTGAATTGAACAGTATACAGCAATCAGAATGGAGACCCATTGAAATCACTTGTGTTGCCACCCTAGGGTTACACTTCTCAAAGAAAATTGTGAACATTTATTATTCAAAAACATAAATTATTGTCAATATAATTTTGCCTGATATGATATTTTGGCCATATCACCCAGCCGTACCTATCACCAATGAATAGGCTAGGATATATTACACACAACAGACCGAAGACTGAACACACACTCGCATCATTAATAAAGAGCAGGCGAGCCAGCTAGAAGGGGAGGGGGCAGGCAAAAATGATGTCTTGTCTTGCATGTTTCGCAAATTCACCAAAGTAGCCTAAGGTTTTATTTAAAATGACCCAACTTTCCACAGGCATTTATAGCATACCGTTTAGTTAGGCTATAAAACTGAAAATAACATTTTAACTGCACTGATTTTAGCAAAAAAAAAATATATATATTTTTCATAACATTAAGGATCCCAAGTTTGAATGTTTAAATGTTCACACCTCTGCGTGTCACTAAAAGTCTAAATCAAATTTCAATCAAAATTGCCTTCAGGGATTAATAAAGTGTGGTCATGTCTTGTTTTATCATATCTTAAGACACCATTCATTTTTTAGAAGTTGCAGGAATGAATCTGTTCAGAAAGTCCCCTCAGGGACACTGGCTGTAGAATGTGCAACTCAACATGTAGAATGTGCAACTCAACATGTAGAATGTGCAACTCAACATGTAGAATGTGCAACTCAACATGTAGAATGTGCAACTCAACATGTAGAATGTGCAACTCAACATGTAGAATGTGCAACTCAACATGTAGAATGAACTACTCAACATGTAGAATGTGCAACTCAACATGCAGAATGAACTACTCAACATGTAGAATGTGCAACTCAACATGTAGAATGTGCAACTCAACATGTAGAATGTGCAACTCAACATGTAGAATGAACTACTCAACATGTAGAATGAACTACTCAACATGTAGAATGAACTACTCAACATGTAGAATGTGCAACTCAACATGTAGAATGTGCAACTCAACATGTAGAATGTGCAACTCAACATGTAGAATGTGCAACTCAACATGTAGAATGAACTACTCAACATGTAGAATGAACTACTCAACATGTAGAATGAACTACTCAACATGTAGAATGAACTACTCAACATGTAGAATGAACTACTCAACATGTAGAATGTGCAACTCAACATGTAGAATGTGCAACTCAACATGTAGAATGTGCAACTCAACATGTAGAATGTGCAACTCAACATGTAGAATGAGCAACTCAACATGTAGAATGTGCAACTCAACATGTAGAATGTGCAACTCAACATGTAGAATGAACTACTCAACATGTAGAATGTGCAACTCAACATGTAGAATGTGCAACTCAACATGTAGAATGTGCAACTCAACATGTAGAATGTGCAACTCAACATGTAGAATGTGCAACTCAACATGTAGAATGTGCAACTCAACATGTAGAATGTGCAACTCAACATGTAGAATGTGCAACTCAACATGTAGAATGTGCAACTCAACATGTAGAATGAACTACTCAACATGTAGAATGAACTACTCAACGTGTAGAATGTGCAACTCAACATGTAGAATGAACTACTCAACATGTAGAATGTGCTACTCAACGTGTAGAATGAGCTACTCAACATGTAGAATGTGCAACTCAACATGTAGAATGTGCAACTCAACATGTAGAATGTGCAACTCAACATGTAGAATGTGCAACTCAACATGTAGAATGTGCAACTCAACATGTAGAATGTGCAACTCAACATGTAGAATGTGCAACTCAACATGTAGAATGTGCAACTCAACATGTAGAATGAACTACTCAACATGTAGAATGAACTACTCAACATGTAGAATGTGCAACTCAACATGCAGAATGAACTACTCAACATGTAGAATGTGCAACTCAACATGTAGAATGTGCAACTCAACATGTAGAATGTGCAACTCAACATGTAGAATGAACTACTCAACATGTAGAATGAACTACTCAACATGTAGAATGAACTACTCAACATGTAGAATGAACTACTCAACATGTAGAATGTGCAACTCAACATGTAGAATGTGCAACTCAACATGTAGAATGAACTACTCAACATGTAGAATGAACTACTCAACATGTAGAATGAACTACTCAACATGTAGAATGAACTACTCAACATGTAGAATGAACTACTCAACATGTAGAATGAACTACTCAACATGTAGAATGAACTACTCAACATGTAGAATGAACTACTCAACATGTAGAATGTGCAACTCAAGATGTAGAATGTGCAACTCAACATGTAGAATGAACTACTCAACGTGTAGAATGTGCAACTCAACATGTAGAATGTGCAACTCAACATGTAGAATGTGCAACTCAACATGTAGAATGTGCAACTCAACATGTAGAATGAACTACTCAACATGTAGAATGAACTACTCAACATGTAGAATGTGCAACTCAACATGTAGAATGTGCAACTCAACATGTAGAATGTGCAACTCAACATGTAGAATGTGCAACTCAACATGTAGAATGTGCAACTCAACATGTAGAATGAACTACTCAACATGCAGTATGAACTACTCAACGTGTAGAATGAACTACTCAACATGTAGAATGTGCAACTCAACGTGTAGAATGTGCAACTCAACGTGTAGAATGAACAACTCAACATGCAGTATGAACTACTCAACGTGTAGAATGAACAACTCAACATGCAGTATGAACTACTCAACGTGTAGAATGAACAACTCAACATGCAGTATGAACTACTCAACGTGTAGAATGAACAACTCAACGTGTAGAATGAACAACTCAACGTGTAGAATGAACAACTCAACGTGTAGAATGAACAACTCAACGTGTAGAATGAACAACTCAACGTGTAGAATACTCAACGTGTAGAATGTGCAACTCAACGTGTAGAATGTGCAACTCAACGTGTAGAATGTGCAACTCAACATGTAGAATGTGCAACTCAACGTGTAGAATGAACAACTCAACGTGTAGTACACTGTGCGTTTGAAATGTGACCCTCACGTTTTTGATCTCGGTCTGTCAGTCTCCATGAACTACACTACATGATAGGACTGTGTGCAGCAGGAGAGCAGTCTTACTCCTCATGTGGTTCTCAGCACAGTGCAGCATGTCAGCAGCATGGATGAACTGGTATCCTGAGCCATGGTTGCACAGCTCAGCCTCAGTGTAACCCAGCACCATCGTCCCTCTGTACAGGAGGACAGGAAAAACACAGGAAGCACAATGAAAACATGATCAAAACATGTCTCCTCCCTACTTCTGAATAGATCACACTTGTGATCTAAAAGCATAATTAATCATTAAGGCACAAGAGGGTGTGGTATGTGGCCAATATACCACGTCTAAGGGCTGTTCTTAAGCACGACGCAAAGCGGAGTGCCTGGATACAACCCGTAGCCATGGTATATTGGCCATATACCACAAAACCCCAATGTGCCTTATTGCTATTATAAAGTGGTTACCAATGTAATTAGAGCATTAAAAATATATGTTTTGTCACACCCGTGGTATACGGTATACTGATATACCACGGCTTTCAACCAATCAGCATTCAGGGCTCGAACCACCCAGTTTATAATCTCAAATATGATGAGATTGCGCTGATGGTTCCTCTTAAAATGTATAAATGATTTGAATTATTAGGTTTATTTGACAGGGACCACATACAATTAAAACATACATCTCACAAGACACGTGATGCATTGTACTAGATTTAGCTCAATAGCTCGTTCACAACTCCAGTACCCGGGCAGGTGAACAATAAAATGATTTACCATTCAGACGGCAAGCTTTGAATTCAATGTAAAATATTGTAGTGAAGTGGTCATGTTCCCTGTGTATTGTTGGTGCTTAGCAGCAGTAAGCCCCCCTAGACAGGCCCACTAGACAGGCCCACTAGACAGCCCCACCTAGACAGGCCCACTAGACAGGCCCACTAGACAGGCCCACTAGACAGCCCCACCTAGACAGGCCCACCTAGACAGGCCCACCTAGACAGGCCCACTAGACAGGCCCACTAGACAGGCCCACTACTGTTATCGTCACTCACTTGGCGTCGCAGGCAATGGGGGTGAAGTCCAGCTTGTGCTTGGTCTTGAAGATGAAGTTCTTGGTGCGGATCTCCAGGATGGTGGGGGGCTGCAAGGGAGTGGCCAGGGCGAACAGAGCCAGCTGAGGCGGGATGGCCTTGCCCTCCTTTGTCCTCTCACTCTGGCCATGGAGGAACTTTAGACGCCCCTGGATGTTCAGGGCCTGGAGAACGCAGAATAGCCATTAAACATAGGGCTGTGTCCCAAATGGCCCCCTATTCCATCCTGATGACGGTCGATTCAGACAGGAACATTGGTTAAATAAGATCCCATTAAACTGTTGGAAGGAGCGTCAAGATTATCAATGAGCTGGAGCTCTTTTTATTGAGTACACTTTTCTCCATGCAACTGGTAGCACCTTAAAAGGGAAATTTCACAAATGTTCAACTTCCTATTCATCATCAACATATGTGAAAATGGCATCTTTCTATGTACTGTAGTAAAAAAATATGGAGGAAGATAAGTGTTTCCAATGACATCATCGGTGCACATCATGTGATTTTAACCAATTATGAGCAGGCATTACCTACTAATTGCCTCCTAATTGTCTATGAATTGGTTGTCATTGTAAACACATCTTCCTGACTTTTTTACTACAGAACATAGAAACACGCCGTTTTCACATATATTGATGTTGAGGTGGTGCTGGATTTAAGCTACAATACTGAGTTTATGTAATAAGAAAACAATTTCCAATTCCAGCTAAATCTAATTATTCAGTGATTATAACTTGACATTCACAAAACTGTAGAGAAATGCAAAAACAATCCAAAAAAGTAGAGAATATTTTTGTGTTCTCAAAGCTTGACTGCAAACGCTATCTGTAGGAAAACTTCCTGGTCTGGATAAGCAGTCTTTGGCCCCACCCTTTCCTGAACTCAAAGGGAAATTGGAGAAGCCTCACACTGATTCCCCCACTTCAGGACAAAACATATTTAACCCCTTCCTGACACACCACTCATCCTCAAAGAAAGTGACTTCAGTGGCTGTCATAATGCAATTACAATCTCAAGAGTATCAGAGGGAGATGAGAGTTGATTTCCATTGCGCTGTAGTACACTGTTCACAAGTAATCTTTTAAAATAATTATTTTAATTAAATGATTAGGGTTGAAAAATCCTTCCCTAAAATTCCCTAAATTTCCAGAAATGGCAGAGATTTCCTCCACGAACTTACTAGGAAGCCAGTGGAGTTGTCCAGGAGACATCTTAACCTGCAGACAAAGTTGCGTTCCAGGAAGGTGGAATTCTCTGGTGGGAGTGTCTCTGGCTTGTAGACTGTGACAGCCTGTGGCGAGGCTGAATCTTCAAAGGCCAGAGAGGTGTGGGGGGGGGGGGGGGGGTCATAAAATTACAAATACAGCATACTATATCTATAATAGTGAATTACAGGATGTCTAGAGAAAATAGTATCTTCATATAGTAGACTAACTCTTCGCAGCAGCCCTCACCCCGAGCTGCAAACCTCACCCGGAGGGGACTGTTAACAGTCTCGTCCCCACACTACAAACCAGAATGTTATGCCACATGTCATTAGCCATTTCCTACTGAGGAAAGACATAATGCTAGGTAAGAGTTTCTTATCCAGGGCTGGGCCTAGGTCAGGCTCACCCCAGCCAGGTGCCACTTCTGGTCCAAGGTGCTAAACCGCCTCTCAGGATGCAAGGTGAAACACTGCTCCACACTACGATATGGAGAGAGAATACAGTGACAGACTGGATAATATCAAAGATAGTAAACCACCAGTCCTCTATGATCAGTGTAACACGAGTAGGGCAAAGGACCCGTACAAAAAAATATGGTTCTCCCCATGGAAACAACGTTGTTACTCGTATGACCAGAGAATGTGAAATACTCCTCGATTTTAGAAAGACACAACCGAGTGGATAGGTAGAGGGTGTTTTATGGCTTTATAAAAGTGTTGACGGTGCTGAATAAAATCTTAAACATGAACTCTCATAAAAACAGCATCTCTTCACTGTATTTGTTGACAGTCTCTCTAGTCATGAGTTTGTTTCTCGCAGTAGTTTTGAAATCTCACAGTAGTCGACGATCAACTTCACTGTGGGCTCGTGGAAGCTGTGACACAGTGATCTGAGATATCTGATTGGCCAGCGGTAGGCCTATAGATGCACTTGATTTGCTATCCGGACCTGCCAGGTAGGTGGAGTTTGTACTGTCAGACACATGAAATGGGACAAAATGGGAACACTTCAACTACCCGGCGTGCAGGACAGCTGAATCAAGTGCACCTAAAACAAACATTGTAAAAGTAATACAAAAATAGGAATGCAAGGCTTTATTGTTGGGCTTTATACAGAAATGTTTGGCGATCTACTTGGAAAGCCTTGGAGATCGACCAGTCGACTGCAATAGACCGGTTGGATGGACTAGAACATCTAGGCCTACATTCCTGGCTGACACAGCAGAGACACTGTACATTCAAGGAGGTTATTTCCTTTTGTGGCTCTCTTCACTTCCTAGTAGATACCATGTTTCCCTGTGCTTCACCAGCATACATGGAGCTGCTGGACTTCATGTCATATTAGAACATTAGGTAGCAGACACCCTAGGACTAATATATATATTGAAGGAACCTGCCAACGCAGGGGGAGCTCAATTAATATAAGATCTGGGGCAAGATAGATTAGACAGTGTGGATTGGAGAGTGATAGCCTATAAAAAAACAGACGTGCTGTCTGTGTGGTGAAAAACTCATTCCAGCGCAGGTGAAAAATGCAGCTTTACCTGAGACCAGCTGTCCAGTGTGAGGGTGGGATTGGAGGTTACCTGAGACCAGCTGTCCAGTGTGAGGGTGGGGTTGGAGGTTACCTGAGACCAGCTGTCCAGTGTGAGGGTGGGGTTGGAGATTACCTGAGACCAGCTGTCCAGTGTGAAGGTGGGGTTGGAGGTTACCTGAGACCAGCTGTCCAGTGTGAGGGTGGGATTGGAGGTTACCTGAGACCAGCTGTCCAGTGTGAAGGTGGGGTTGAAGGTTACCGGAGACCAGCTGTCCAGTGTCAGGGATGAGGGTGGGGTTGGAGGTTACCTGAGACCAGCTGTCCAGTGTCAGGGATGAGGGTGGGGTTGGAGGATAGCTGAGACCAGCTGTCCAGTGTCAGGGATGAGGGTGGGGTTGGAGGTTACCTGAGACCACTGTCCAGTGTCAGGGATGAGAGGGGGGTTGGAGGTTACCTGAGACCAGCTGTCCAGTGTGAGGGTGGGGTTGGAGGTTACCTGAGACCACTGTCCAGTGTCAGGGATGAGGATGGGGTTGGAGGTTACCTGAGACCAGCTGTCCAGTGTGAGGGTGGGGTTGGAGGTTACCTGAGACCCCTGTCCAGTGTCAGGGGTGAGGATGGGGTTGGAGGTTACCTGAGACCACTGTCCAGTGTCAGGGGTGAGGATGGGGTTGGAGATTACCTGAGACCAGCTGTCCAGTGTCAGGGATGAGAGGGGGGTTGGAGGTTACCTGAGACCAGCTGTCCAGTGTCAGGGATGAGAGGGGGGTTGGAGGTTACCTGAGACCAGCTGTCCAGTGTCAGGGGTGAGAGTGGGGTTGGAGGTTACCTGAGATCAGCTGTCCGGTGTCAGGGGTGAGAGTGGGGTTGGAGGTTACCTGAGACCAGCTGTCCGGTGTCAGGGGTGAGAGTGGGGTTGGAGGTTACCTGAGATCAGCTGTCCGGTGTCAGGGGTGAGAGTGGGGTTGGAGGTTACCTGAGACCAGCTGTCCAGTGTCAGGGATGAGGGTGGGGTTGGAGGTTACCTGAGACCAGCTGTCCAGTGTCAGGGATGAGGGTGGGGTTACCTGAGACCAGCTGTCCAGTGTCAGGGATGAGGGTGGGGTTGGAGGTTACCTGAGACCAGCTGTCCAGTGTCAGGGGTGAGAGTGGGATTGGAGGTTACCTGAGACCAGCTGTCCAGTGTCAGGGATGAGGGTGGGGTTGGAGGTTACCTGAGACCACTGTCCAGTGTCAGGGATGAGAGGGGGGTTGGAGGTTACCTGAGACCAGCTGCCCAGTGTGAGGGTGGGGTTGGAGGTTACCTGAGACCACTGTCCAGTGTCAGGGATGAGGATGGGGTTGGAGGTTACCTGAGACCAGCTGTCCAGTGTGAGGGTGGGGTTGGAGGTTACCTGAGACCACTGTCCAGTGTCAGGGATGAGGATGGGGTTGGAGGTTACCTGAGACCAGCTGTCCAGTGTGAGGGTGGGGTTGGAGGTTACCTGAGACTCCTGTCCAGTGTCAGGGGTGAGGATGGGGTTGGAGGTTACCTGAGACCCCTGTCCAGTGTCAGGGGTGAGGATGGGGTTGGAGGTTACCTGAGACCACTGTCCAGTGTCAGGGGTGAGGATGGGGTTGGAGATTACCTGAGACCAGCTGTCCAGTGTCAGGGATGAGAGGGGGGTTGGAGGTTACCTGAGACCAGCTGTCCAGTGTCAGGGATGAGGGTGGGGTTGGAGGTTACCTGAGACCAGCTGTCCAGTGTCAGGGGTGAGAGTGGGATTGGAGGTTACCTGAGACCAGCTGTCCAGTGTCAGGGGTGAGAGTGGGATTGGAGGTTACCTGAGAACAGCTGTCCAGTGTCAGGGGTGAGAGTGGGGTTGGAGGTTACCTGAGACCAGCTGTCCAGTGTCAGGGGTGAGAGTGGGGTTGGAGGTTACCTGAGACCAGCTGTCCGGTGTCAGTGGTGAGAGTGGGGTTGGAGGTTACCTGAGACCAGCTGTCCGGTGTCAGGGGTGAGAGTGGGGTTGGAGTTTACCTGAGACCAGCTGTCCAGTGTCAGGGATGAGGGTGGGGTTGGAGGTTACCTGAGACCAGCTGTCCGGTGTCAGGGGTGTTCAGGGCCCAGTGGAGCTGTCTCTGTAACTCTGCTCGGTCCTCCATATGAATGACGTCATAAACACTCTGATGGACGACGTCTGACTGAGAAGCAAAAACATCCACCATCATCAAAATACAAATCTAGTAAACTACAAGAAAACAATGCAAACATGGACATTATTGTTGCTAGACAACACATCCTTCCTCTTCCCATCACTTATTCTGATGGATCTTAGTCCTGACTTGTACTCTACAAATGTGCTCTGTACTGGGCCTTAGATTCAACCTGGGTTTAGTTCCGATACCCAAATTGACTTATTAGACTTGGTATCTGTTTAGGTCCTGGCTTTCGTTCATGTTGAGGAAATACCAGAGCAATCAGCTTTGTCCGGTGTGACTGGTGAAATTCACACGCAAACCGTTCGGTAACACAAATAGTGATATGGACACTAGTAAATAAGCAGTGCTTACGCATTAGTCAGATGTTTTAACCCTAGAAAATAGACTAATGTTTCAAGTTCTAAAGGCACATGCACAAGTACAGTGAAATGCCTTTAACCCCAACAATGCAGTATTCAATACCAATGTAATACTAAAAATGGAGGGTAACACTAGTTAATTAATAGCACGAAGTGAATGTGGATGTGAGGTGTGTGATTGTAGTGAATGTGGATAGTATTAAGCTATTTGAAATTGGGATAACAACAGGATTTACATTTGGCTAGTAAGCTGATTGAAATGTGAATAATATGTACTGAGTGAATGTGTGGAAGTGTGTGTGTTATTCTATATGTATGCAGAAAGACGAGCCTATAGAGACCATAGCATTTATGACCTTATAAACTATTGATAGTATGGATGCTGAGGGTTTTTAGATACTATGGATGCTATAGGGACTGTGATGCTCAGGGACTACAGATGCTGTAGAGACTATGGGGACTGTGATGCTCAGGGACTATAGATGCTGTAGAGACTATGGGGACTGTAGAGACTATAGAGGAACCGTGGCAGTGATTCACATGACTGAAGAAAGATAGAGCTAGTCTTAGAGATTACCGAGTGTGTTTGGAAATAGTACTAAGTGAATATGGATGTGAGAGTTGTGGAAATGTGGAAAGGATGTGTTAAGCTCATTGAAATATCGATGTTTAGGTGATTGAAATTTGGACAATAAGAAAATATAAATTTGGATATTAAGCTGAATGAAATTTGGATAAGAGTTTGAAATTGAGAATAATAAGAGATATTATTACTATTAAGTGCTGAGTGAATGAGAGCTGCCAGGGGACTGGCTCCGGTGTGAAAGAGGTAATATGGGAGATTACTGAGTACGTGTCTGAATGGATACCCCAACCTGTTCTGTGAGCTGAGTTTTCGATCTATAACGTTAACTACGGTTATTATACATGTATAGGAAGTATCGACAAGCTGGTCTTAGAAGAAGGATAGAGTGAGGCCAGAGAGGCCTCGGTGACAATTGTCTGTAGGCATTTATAAAAAGGAGGTGTCTACGTGGTCAGAGAACCACTGAAACCGTTGAAGTTACATATGCATAATAACTATGAAGTGTCTAAATGTGTCTGCAGCCACTACTCGTGTGTAACGATAGTCTACATGGTCTGAGAACCACTGATAATAGCACAAGGTATTATTGTAGGCATTTAGAGTCATTGATGCACATGAGTGGTATGGATGTCTGTAGGCATTTAGGATCTGTAACGTTATATAGGGAATCTGTGTATGTGAGAGACATGAAAGGGGAAAGTACTATTCCCGAATATGCTGTTAAATAGAACTAGTGTAAATATCTAAACCCATGTATGAATAGAACACTAGTCTAAAGGAGAAATTGGCGAAGAAAAGTATACTGGGTTACTAGAGATTTGATAGTAACAATGGAGAAAAATAATAATTATATACAACTTGCACACCCAAACGTAGACGTATGTAAGTGGTGTACAAAATAGAGAAATTAATAGTATAATGGGTTACTAGATTTGATAACGTAACAAATGTATAAAAGTATAATTGGTTACTTGAGTTTAACTTGCTAGGTAGAGACTTATTATGGATAGACCACGCCTTCTACAGCGTATTACAAGTTCATCTTAAAATAAGACATTTAATAAGTGTGAAGTCCTAGTTGAGGGAAACAGATATGGAGGTTAGTGAAAATAAGAAAGTGAATGGTAATATGTGGCTTTCAGATAGCACTCTAATAATGCAATATCGTAGTAATTTGAAGAGTAAATGTTTCAATATAAGGTCACATGACGAACAGATGGATTGTGCATTGGGACTGATATTAAATTAGAGGCCACCATCTGGTGTTTGGGTTAGAGATACGTTTCCTGTGGAACAATAGATAGCAGCCAGTATTAACTGAACTCAAACAGGCTGTAAGGGACACCGTGGGGACATTTGGGACAGCGGTATGAATAAAACACATTTTTGACAAGTTAAATTATTGTTACTCAATTGTATAGTGTGGGTAGCACAAATGATTTAAGGTAATGTCATCTAAAACAATAATATGTTTCCATTGTGTGGAACTGTGTCCAGAATTGAAGTAGATTCAAGTAAATGTTTTTCATAACAAACATTGATCTGATAAGCCAGCACCAACTCTTTGAAGGTCCTATCAGATTTGTTAAACAACAGGTTTCATATTTTGACTAGTTGATGTCCCAGGGACAGTCAGGACAGAACTGTATGTCAATGCAACAGGTTAAAAAGAACAAGATGACAAGAGATGGGAGGGGCTCTAGGATTCTTTACTTTAGGTGCCTATTCAGCTTTACGGGACACTGTATCATCTGATGTGTCTGAAGTATAATTCTGTAAACGCACACTTTTATCAAGACTTCCTGCCTAAGATGCAGTAAACTCGATTAACGATGTAGAATTTTTAGGACCGATTCAAATCTAACAGTGAAAACTAAGTACATGTTTATTTTCTTTGTTCCAGGACAAGTTTTTGTTTTGTTTACATGTTCACCAATGATTATGTATCTTTTCCTTTGAAATGCATTCTGAGGCAGGCACCTTGGGAGTTGCTATAAAAGGTACCTGAATTCGGCTGTTAAGGAGACCCAAATTAATTAAGGCCTGGCCATTGTTTGTTTTTATCTGTTATTGAATATTTGTTAGTGGTGTTACTGATTTATTGTGTGGGGTCTTTTTATTTTAGGTTTTCGTGGGTTTTTCACAGGTTAGAAAGGATGCACCTTAAAAGGAAACACAAATGAAGTATCTATCGTCACAGTTTTGGTTGTACACATGTACATTCTCTTGATAAAGAAATGTAAATCCCATTGTAAACCTGATACACAAAATGTTTGAAATTATTGAAATATCTTGAAGTAATGTCTGAGGTACAGGGAAAGAAACACTCACTTAATGGGGTTGATTGACCTCTGTTCTGACTTTCTGGTGAGGCCCGATCACCCTCATTAGAAAGACTAGAGACATTGGTTGAGATTTTAAAAAATGGGCTTTTTAAACACTAGAGAATTAGGAAGAGGTTTATAATTGATCAACATTCCTGTGTGTGATTCGGAACACGAGAAGGAGAGAGAGAGAGAGCTGCCCCTGAATGAGGGACACCTGTCTCTAGTCTATTTGACCATTACCTTATGGGATACAATTATTTCCTTGTAGAGTTATCAAGGGTTGTAATTATCATTTTATTTGTATTTAACAGGCAGTGTTGTCATTTTTTTGTTGATGCATGAATCATGATGTGAGTCATGTGTCCAAAGGGGGAATTACCAGTCCCCTGGGGCCCTTTGGTAAATATGCAAATTGATTTTATTCACATGACTGCCTGTAAAATGAAAAAAAGAAAGAATGTTGGTAATGGTTGACAGTCACTACAAATGGATTAAAGTTTTCCCCACCTCTAGTTTTATATGAAGAAGTGTATTTCTGTTGTTGTGTTTCTCTCACCAGATTGGGCCTGCTAGATGGTCAGGATTTCTCCCTAAGGATTAGCACTCTGATCGCTGACTCTGCGGTGAGATCGCCAAGATGATAAGCTAATTTGGGGAGGGGGGGGGGGGGGGGGGGGGGGGGGTTAGAATAAGAATAACAACTGTGTGTTGTTATTCTCTGACATTTGTCTTAGACATTTGTATTTCTACTTGCACATCCTCATCTGCACATATCACTCCAGTGTAAATATGCTAAATTGTAATTACTTCGCCACTATTGGCTTATTTATTGCCTTACCTGCCTACTTCATCTGCACACACTGTATACAGATTTTGCTATTGTGTTATTGACTGTACGTTTGTTTATCCCATGTGTAACTGTGTTGTTTTTGTCGCACTGCTTTGCTTTATCTTGGACAGGTCACAGTTGTAAATGAGAACTTGTTCTCAACTGGCCTACCTGGTTAAATAAATAATAAAATAAATAAGAATATTGGTAGTAGTAATAATTTGTCATACAGTGAATAATTTGTCTGGATTTCCGGAATCAGATATGCCCTAAACTAAACTGTTGTTCTGGTCGGTCCTCTCTCGAGGTTATGGTGAAGGTGACCACAGATGGTATCTAGATGCATAGAAGGTATAATTAGGCCGAAAACAAAGTGAATCTCACCCCCACTAACCGGCTGAAGTAATGGCAACAATGGCGTTCACTATGGTCCTTCACCACCTGAAACCTGAGTCCGAGCCAGCAACCTGTACACAGCATCCAGTCGAAACTATCAACTGCCTTTTCTCTCATGCAATTTTCTCAGGAGTGCAACATGTGTCCATGTGGAGTGAGCATGGAGAGATCCCGTCCAAACTTCTCTCATGCTGCTGGAGTACTGGTAGGATAATGGACAAGACATAATGGACTGGAAAGAACAGTGGCGGCTCAGGTGAGAGAAATGGGGACATTATCAAGGGCCATCCATTTGGAACATGTGCCATTGGGAGGACAAATGGAAACGCCACAAGAATGAGTCCCGAGGAGGAGGGGGTGGAGTCAACCGTGCCCGTAATTAATTTAGGGTTGTCCTAAATTGTTTATTTGGGGTATCAGGTTGATTGTGGAGGTCTGCACACGGCAAATGTATAGTACTTTAGACTAGAAATGCATTGAGATAATCTGTCATTACCACAAATGAAGGCTGTGATGAAAAAAGTTCATGCTAGAAATATAAGATGAATATACTGTGTCAATGTAAATTCTACCTGTATAGGTGTGTGCTGAATTGAGGGTCTTCAAATTTTAGTGAGAGAACCAACGTGAAGCACTAAGCGGGGACTGTCATTATAAATGTGTGCTGGATAATTTATCAATAGTTCTAATTATGATTTGGAAAGGCTTCTAGAGACAAAGCTATGCCCAGAAAATGTGATGAGCCACTAGATTGTAGCTTGGGGCTAATCCTGCCCTAATCTCGTTCATAATCAAGATTGGTGTGAAACTGTTATAACAACTCTCTTCCCTGTGAAATTCAATATGGATGTGCTCTAGACCAAATTCTGGAGATCTCTAGAAACATAGTTGCTAAAAGAATTGTGTAAATTGGCTCTGCCAAACAGAGAGGCTTTTGACTATCTTTTGGCAGGTAAAGGGGGCACATGTGTAATCATTGGTGATGAAAGTTGTACTTTTGTCCCAGATCACTCTTCGAATATGACTGATCTCACCAAATACATTGCCACTGTTGCTAAGAATAATTCCCCACAGAGTGGACGCCTCCAACTTGGTTGGAATCCCTGTTGGGAAGTTGTGCCTAATTGTGTTATTTAACTTGCTGTGCATGTGTGTGTATTTTATATAAATTCACTCCTGTTAATAGCAGTATAACCTCTATTATGATGATAGTATTACCATACTAATTAGATTGTATAACCCAGAATGAAGGGTTTTAAATGATGAAGTGTCTGGTTTTATGTGTAGATTTCCCTTTAACAGAAGTATAGTACCTTTTGAGAGAAGCTATAATCTAATGCTTACCTTAAAATATAATGATAATCATCACAGATTGACTGGTAAGAGGGAATGTGATGGAGCAATTTATGTTTGTGCTTTTCTAATAACCCATTTCTGTGTTCATGCTAGTGAATGATTGAACAAATCCTCAATATCAGGATCTACAAATGTGCAATTTGGCAGTTCGCCCCAATATCTCAGTTTCAAAGTCTCAGCCTAGAGAGAAGAAGCATCATGAGGTATTGTTCGGTCACATGAATGAAGCAAACGTTAATGATTAATTAATTATGAAATGATGAATAAGCTAAATCATGCAAATATAACTTGTCTGCAGTATATAAGAGAGCTAACGGGACTGTCCCGGAAGAGCTCCTGATCGACATGTGTACTTGATGCATTGAGTTGGTTGGAACCTCTCCAGTGCGGATAATAAAGAATGATTAATTTAAGATGGACTTTGGGTGACCCTGTGTAGAACTTCCACGACAGAGGCATTCCAGAAAGTACTTTTACTGGATTAAACTATGGAAACTCCATACATAACATTGTTTAATGCAAGAACTACTAGCATAGTAATCAAATGTGCTTCAATAACTATTATTTTGAATGAGGATGAGAATTAAGAATCTATAGCCTACTTTTTTATCACAGTCAGAACTAACACTGACATATGAGGTGTGCCACAAAGGCACTGGCTGGCTAGGCTACCTAGACCTTTTCATTCCAAATTATTGACTGAAAGTGTTGACAAATTATCAACAAAGTGATGACATATAATGTGTGAATAACTTTTTAATTACAGGTGCATACTAGATGAAGCACTCTGCATAAAGCAAGCTGAGACATATTTGTTCTATGGTCCAATTGCAGTTGGTCTCTATGTTTCCCTCAAAATCAGCCTGAACAAGAATTGTTCCACTGCACCAGAGTACAGAGAGGAATGAAATACACCTTCACTCTACATTTTCCCTGAGTTTACACCTTCACATTTCAAATTCATTCCATGTTTGCTTCATGCATTATATCATCCTGTCAAATAAAGGGAAGTGTACATGCACTCTGGTTTATTTTTACAGTAGTAAATGTTGTACATGCAATCGTTTTTACAGTAGTAAATGTTGCACATGCATTCATTTTTACAGTAGTAAATGTTGTACATGCTCTCTGTTTTATCTTTACAGTAGTAATTGTTTCATTAGACATTCTAGGCTGACTTGATGAAAGAGGATTAATCTCTCTTTTGGTTTTCCTGGTCATACTTGCTGTAGTCTGATCTTGGTAATCTATTAATGTTTAGGGTAGTTCATGTTCATGCAAAATTAGGAGGCAGGGAGGAAACTTGCCAGAACTGAACATGGGTAGTACAGTAGTAGTTAGCTAGCTAGAATGCATGTAAGATTCACATTGCCCTACTATGTAAATCGAAGACATCCAAGAAGGAAAATTAATAACTTTAGTGGGTTAAGGAAATGTTCAGCCTATAATTAGCGAATTAGTTAAATTTGAAATAAAACATACATTTGATTAGCTGGCAGATTGATTTGATAGCCAGCAAGCTAAAGTTATTAGCTGTCTGGGTTTCTATGGGCTGAACAATGCTAGCTAACGCTAGCTAACGTTAGTTGCTGCTTGCTAGCCACAAGATCGTAACGTTGAACAAGTTGTCACTCATTTTAGTGTAGAAGGGTTTTTATAACGTTTGGAAAATGTGTGTGATGTTTTATGCACCCTATTCATCATGTTAGCGGCAAACAATGTCCAAACTCCGAAGGTTTGTGCTAGCTACAGTGTGTTTTTGCTTATCCCGGAAGGGCTGGCTGGAAGCTGAAGGGCAGTCTATTGTAAAAAAAAAAATTATATATATATGGGGATATCCAACCCTTCACTATTGATGCTTCGTGCCGACACATCAAAGCAGCCATTCCAGTCTCAGGAAGACTCAGAGCTGGTGTCAACCAGACTACATTTATAGAAAGCTAAAAAGAGGCCCTTTACTTGGTGAAAGCCCAGTTGTAGAGAGGTTAAAAGAGCCTTGACCTGGTGAAAGCCCAGTTGTAGAGAGGTTAAAAGAGCCTTTACCTGGTGAAAGCCCAGTTGTAGAGAGGTTAAAAGAGCCTTTACCTGGTGAAAGCCCAGTTGTAGAGAGGTTAAAGAGCTTTTACCTGGTGAAAGCCCAGGTAGTCCTGGATGGTGGAGGATGCATAGAAGATTGTGCCACCAGCCGTGACGACCAGAACAAAGCCATTCAACACCTGAGAGGAGAGTGGAATAGAACGGATTAGTATATCGTTATACACTGAACAAAAATATAAACACAACATGTAAAGTGATGATCCTATGTTTCATGAGCTGAAATAAAATCATCCCTGTTAGTGAGCATTTCTCCTGTGCCAGGATAATCCATCCACCTGACAAGTGTGGCATATCAAGAAGCAGATTAAACAGCATCATTACACAGGTGCACCTTCTGCTGGGGACAATAAAAGTCCACTTTAAAAAGGTGCAGTTTTGTCACACAACACAATGCCACAGATGTATCAAGTTGAGGGAGCGTGTAATTGGCATGCTGACTGCAGGAATGTCCACTTGAGCTGTTGCCAGATCATTGAATGTTCATTTCTCTACCATAAGCTGCCTGCAACGTAGTTTTAGAGAATTTGGCAGTAAGTCCCACCCACTTGGATGATCCCAGGCCCACCCACAGCTCCACCCCTGTCCAGTCATGTGAAATCCACAGATTAGGGCCTAATGAATTTATTTCAGTTGACCGATTTCCTTATATGAACTGTAACTCAGTAAAATCTTTGAAATTGTTGCCTTTATATGTGTTTAATATACATGTTTACACACATCTAGACTACATGTGGTCATATGAAGTAGGCCTACAGCTATAAAGAGAAAACAGCAAAATGTCAAATGTCAAAGGAACTGAAAGGCCTATAGAGTTTTGTCTGTGTCCCAAATGGCATCCTATTCCCTATGTATTACAATACATTTGGTCAAAAAGTATGACTCAATAATCCCTGCTTTCTGGGAATGTTCTAAAGACAAAAAGTTATGGGCGGAGTTAGAATGTTGTCTGTCAGAAGAATAACAAGGTAAATGTAAAAAACATGCTTAAAAGCAGGAAAATCAACCAATCCTCTGTTGTTAACACAATGGAAAGGTCAAATTCTTTATTATCTAAATGTTGAAAGTGTGTGGGCGACTCAGAGAAACAAAATGGTGCAGTTTGAGGCCACGTGGCGGAGAGTGATGTGGGCGCTGGAGATGGGGGTGTGTGGGTCTGTCTCGGCAGGTGTGTTATAGTCAATGTTTGTGTGATGTTGTCGTTTGTATGGGTATGTTTTGTATTGTTTGAAAAAATAAAATCAACATTTAAAAAAATGTTTTTTTAAGGAATAGGGTGCATTTGGTCAAAAGTAGTGCACTATACAGGGAATAGGGTTCCATTTGGGAAGCAGACATTGTGTTTGTATCTACCCTATTCCATGTAGAGTCAGTTCAAAGATCAGACAGTTCAAGGATCAGACACGCAACAGTATATGATTAACTCTGGAATTATTTGGACAGGAAAAGCTAACATGCCACATGACCCTGCATGGTGTGGTTCAACTGCAGTTCATCTCAACTTAAACCAATAACTTTCCAATGTAAAAGATCAGGTCCGTACTGTTAATGTAAGCTTACTCATTAAGATCTAAAAAAAAAAAGGACAAACTGATCCTAGATCAGCACTCCTACTCTGAGACGACAAAAATATGAGCTGCTTTTAATATCGGTTTGTCCTTTGTTGTGTTTTATTAGGGTATGTATTGGCTGGTGCAATCAAATGTACCCTGTGTGGGATTAATAAAGTACTTACCTTATCATGAATACAGGCCCTGGAGTGCTATGGTAACAGACAGGGTGGCTACTGAATAGACCCCCACTAACCTGTAGTAACAGACAGGGTGGCTACTGAATAGACCCCAACTAACCTGTAGTAACAGACAGGGTGGCTACTGAATAGACCCCCACTAACCTGTAGTAACAGACAGGGTGGCTACTGAATAGACCCCCACTAACCTGTAGTAACAGACAGGGTGGCTACTGAATAGACCCCCACTAACCTGTAGTAACAGACAGGGTGGCTACTGAATAGACCCCCACTAACCTGTAGTAACAGACAGGGTGGCTATTGAATAGACCCCCACTAACCTGTAGTAACAGACAGGGTGGCTACTGAATAGACCCCCACTAACCTGTAGTAACAGACAGGGTGGCTACTGAATAGACCCCCACTAACCTGTAGTAACAGACAGGGTGGCTACTGAATAGACCCCCACTAACCTGTAGTAACAGACAGGGTGGCTACTGAATAGACCCCCACTAACCTGTAGTAACAGACAGGGTGGCTACTGAATAGACCCCACTAACCTGTAGTAACAGACAGGGTGGCTACTGAATAGACCCCACTAACCTGTAGTAACAGACAGGGTGGCTACTGAATAGACCCCCACTAACCTGTAGTAACAGACAGGGTGGCTACTGAATAGACCCCCACTAACCAGTAGTAACAGACAGGGTGGCTACTGAATAGACCCCCACTAACCAGTAGTAACAGACAGGGTGGCTACTGAATAGACCCCCACTAACCTGTAGTAACAGACAGGGTGGCTACTGAATAGACCCCCACTAACCTGTAGTAACAGACAGGGTGGCTACTGAATAGACCCCCACTAACCTGTAGTAACAGACAGGGTGGCTACTGAATAGACCCCACTAACCTGTAGTAACAGACAGGGTGGCTACTGAATAGACCCCACTAACCTGTAGTAACAGACAGGGTGGCTACTGAATAGACCCCACTAACCTGTAGTAACATACAGGGTGGCTACTGAATAGACCCCCACTAACCTGTAGTAACAGACAGGGTGGCTACTGAATAGACCCCCACTAACCTGTAGTAACAGACAGGGTGGCTACTGAATAGACCCCCACTAACCTGTAGTAACAGACAGGGTGGCTACTGAATAGACCCCCACTAACCTGTAGTAACAGACAGGGTGGCTACTGAATAGACCCCCACTAACCTGTAGTAACAGACAGGGTGGCTACTGAATAGACCCCACTAACCTGTAGTAACAGACAGGGTGGCTACTGAATAGACCCCACGAACCTGTAGTAACATACAGGGTGGCTACTGAATAGACCCCCACTAACCTGTAGTAACAGACAGGGTGGCTACTGAATAGACCCCCACTAACCTGTAGTAACAGACAGGGTGGCTACTGAATAGACCCCCACTAACCTGTAGTAACAGACAGGGTGGCTACTGAATAGACCCCCACTAACCTGTAGTAACAGACAGGGTGGCTACTGAATAGACCCCCACTAACCTGTAGTAACAGACAGGGTGGCTACTGAATAGACCCCCACTAACCTGTAGTAACAGACAGGGTGGCTACTGAATAGACCCCACTAACCTGTAGTAACAGACAGGGTGGCTACTGAATAGACCCCACTAACCTGTAGTAACAGACAGGGTGGCTACTGAATAGACCCCACTAACCTGTAGTAACATACAGGGTGGCTACTGAATAGACCCCCACTAACCTGTAGTAACAGACAGGGTGGCTACTGAATAGACCCCCACTAACCTGTAGTAACAGACAGGGTGGCTACTGAATAGACCCCCACTAACCTGTAGTAACAGACAGGGTGGCTACTGAATAGACCCCCACTAACCTGTAGTAACAGACAGGGTGGCTACTGAATAGACCCCCACTAACCTGTAGTAACAGACAGGGTGGCTACTGAATAGACCCCACTAACCTGTAGTAACAGACAGGGTGGCTACTGAATAGACCCCACGAACCTGTAGTAACATACAGGGTGGCTACTGAATAGACCCCCACTAACCTGTAGTAACAGACAGGGTGGCTACTGAATAGACCCCCACTAACCTGTAGTAACAGACAGGGTGGCTACTGAATAGACCCCCACTAACCTGTAGTAACAGACAGGGTGGCTACTGAATAGACCCCCACTAACCTGTAGTAACAGACAGGGTGGCTACTGAATAGACCCCCACTAACCTGTAGTAACAGACAGGGTGGCTACTGAATAGACCCCCACTAACCTGTAGTAACAGACAGGGTGGCTACTGAATAGACCCCACTAACCTGTAGTAACAGACAGGGTGGCTACTGAATAGACCCCACTAACCTGTAGTAACAGACAGGGTAGCTACTGAATAGACCCCCACTAACCTGTAGTAACAGACAGGGTAGCTACTGAATAGACCCCCACTAACCTGTAGTAACAGACAGGGTGGCTACTGAATAGACCCCAACTAACCTGTAGTAACAGACAGGGTGGCTACTGAATAGACCCCACTAACCTGTAGTAACAGACAGGGTGGCTACTGAATAGACCCCACTAACCTGTAGTAACAGACAGGGTGGCTACTGAATAGACCCCCACTAACCTGTAGTAACAGACAGGGTGGCTACTGAATAGACCCCACTAACCTGTAGTAACAGACAGGGTGGCTACTGAATAGACCCCACTAACCTGTAGTAACAGACAGGGTGGCTACTGAATAGACCCCCACTAACCTGTAGTAACAGACAGGGTGGCTACTGAATAGACCCCCACTAACCTGTAGTAACAGACAGGGTGGCTACTGAATAGACCCCCACTAACCTGTAGTAACAGACAGGGTGGCTACTGAATAGACCCCCACTAACCTGTAGTAACAGACAGGGAGGCTACTGAATAGACCCCACTAACCTGTAGTAACAGCCAGGGTGGCTACTGAATAGACCCCCACTAACCTGTAGTAACAGACAGGGTGGCTACTGAATAGACCCCACTAACCTGTAGTAACAGACAGGGTGGCTACTGAATAGACCCCACTAACCTGTAGTAACAGACAGGGTGGCTACTGAATAGACCCCACTAACCTGTAGTAACAGACAGGGTGGCTACTGAATAGACCCCACTAACCTGTAGTAACAGACAGGGTGGCTACTGAATAGACCCCCACTAACCTGTAGTAACAGACAGGGTGGCTACTGAATAGACCCCCACTAACCTGTAGTAACAGACAGGGTGGCTACTGAATAGACCCCCACTAACCTGTAGTAACAGACAGGGTGGCTACTGAATAGACCCCACTAACCTGTAGTAAGAGCTCTCCCTCTGGAACGTGAAGTTCTTTCTTCTTCAGAACATTACTCTCTGGGCGCTGGGAGGCTGTGGATTGTAGGGTCACTGCAACACAATACAATAAAATCAAGATTAAGGTTGTTGTCCCATAGAGGATTTCCATCACACACTGAAGGAATGCAGAGGAACCAGTTACAGCGCATCACTACAGACAGAGACCCATTCACAATAATGTGAGATAGACCTAATGTGCACACCGCTAATGGTACTAGTTGTTCCTGTGGAAGAGAATTTGATGGGCATTTTAAATCAACCAAAAATGTTATTCTATTTGTGTGTACTGTGGTAGCCATATAGGCTAGGCAACGACAAATCATCTTCAGATAGATGGTGCAGTGTGATGCCTTATGTTTCAGTGTGATTAGGAGAACAGACCCTAACTGTGCTGGTCGGGCCCTATAGCCTAGCTACAGTAGGAGAGTTGTGCCAGTAGAACGTGGATAGGGAACTCAAAGTCCTCAGGGGCCAGAATGGTGTCACACTTTCTCCCCGTCTAGCAAACACAGCTGATTAAACTAATTACATTTTAAACTGATGATCATGATTAGTTGATTATTGGAGTCAGGTGTGTTAGCTAAGGCTGGAGTAAACGTGTGACACCAATCAGGCCCCCGGGGACTTGCCCATCCCCGCAGTAGAATGACGTCCTATCTCAGGCAGTCCCATCCCCGCAGTAGAATAACTCAGGAAGTCTGCAACCACAATTATTTTCCCCCTTTTATTCATACAGGTAAGTCATTTAAGAATGTTTTCTTATTTACAATGACGACCTGTCCACAATCTTGACTGTGTTCTCATACGATGGCCAAAATAATCCCCCTCCACCTCTGGTTCACATCAACCTACACCCATCCCCTTCTCAGAGCCGAGTCAACACTTCTCACTCATCTAAACAAGTATAAGTTTAGTTGTTGGCTCATACTACAGACTATCAAACACTCTGCACCCCAAATGGCATCCTATTCCCTATAGTGAAATACTTTTGACCAGAGCCCATGCCCTTGGCAAACGTAGTGCACTGAACAGGGAATAGAGTGCCATTTGGGATGCAGGAGACCACTGTTTTATAACCCTCCTCAGGAGTCTGTGGAGTCAAGAGTTGAACAAGTCTGTTCTAATATAGATTACTCAAGCAAACACCCCCCTCTCCCCTCCCCTTGGGAGTCTAGGAACTCTGCCGATTACACAAAGCACCACAGCAGCAGGCAGCAACACAAAGGCCAGGAATCCTGGCTGCTAGCAGGTCTCGGAGGAAACTAAAATAAGAGTAGAACATTTTATTCTGCTGGCTTTTTCCTCATGCAAGTCGAGCTAATTGAATTGTTGAGTCACTCTAAATATAAAGGGCTCCCCAAGGGAAGATCTTGTAAAAATGAAGGCTAAATGTTACATCTCAGACAGCCTACAAGATCTAAGCAAAACATTAAGATCAGTCTACATTTTTCAGCTTCCTTGCTTTTTTTGTGGTCCTGCAAATGTTGGATTGAATGCACAATTTAAAACACTTACACCCCCCCCCCCCCCCCCATAAATTGTGCCTTCTTGTATTATACTTATACACTGCTCAAAAAAATAAAGGGAACACTTAAATAACACATCCTAGATCTAAATGAATGAAATATTCTTAAATACTTTTTTCTTTACAAAGTTGAATGTGCTGACAACAAAATCACACAAAAATGATCAATGGAAATGAGATTTATCAACCCATGGAGGTCTGGATTTGGAGTCACACTCAAAATTAAAGTGGAAAACCACACTACAGGCTGGTCCAACTTTGATGTAATGTCCTTAAAACAAGTCAAAATGAGACTCAGTAGTGTGTGTGGCCTCCACGTGCCTGTATGACCTCCCTACAACGCCTGGGCATGCTCCTGATGAGGTGGCGGATGGTCTCCTGAGGGATCTCCTCCCAGACCTGGACTAAAGCATCCGCCAACTCCTGGACAGTCTGTGGTGCAACGTGGCGTTGGTGGATGGAGCGAGACATGATGTCCCAGATGTGCTCAATTGGATTCAGGTCTGGGGAACGGGTGGGCCAGTCCATAGCATCAATGCCTTCCTCTTGCAGGAACTGCTGACACACTCCAGCCACATGAGGTCTAGCATTGTCTTGTATTAGGAGGAACCCAGGGCCAACCGCACCAGCATATGGTCTCACAAGGGGGATCTGAGGATCTCATCTCGGTACCTAACGGCAGTCAGGCTACCTCTGGCGAGCACATGGAGGGCTGTGCGGCCCCCCACAGAAATGCCACCCCACACCATGACTGACCCACCGCCAAACCGGTCATGCTGGAGGATGTTGCAGGCAGCAGAACGTTCTCCACGGCGTCTCCAGACTGTCACATCTGCTCAGTGTGAACCTGCTTTCATCTTTGAAGGGCACAGGGCGCCAGTGGCGAATTTGCCAATCTTGGTGTTCTCTGGCAAATGAAAACGTCCTGCACGGTGTTGGGCTGTAAGCACAACCCCCACCTGTGGACGTTGGGCCCTCATACCACCCTCATGGAGTCTGTTTCTGACCGTTTGAGCAGACACAGACTTTGACTTCTCAAACATGGCAGAAAGCTAAAACAATATGATGAAAAATTCACCTTATTAATTCAGCCACTTCGATTAAGTAGCAAGTTAAACTTCGGGGTCACGTTTACACAGAATTTTGAAAACTCTTTAGAAAGATCTTCCCGCGTTCTGTAAATGCAGACGTAAAATGGATCTTATTGTAATTTCTGCTCTGCATTAGACTCATTTCGTGCTTCAGTTGCACTTCTCCACTCAGATGAGAATTCAGGAATGGGCATTCTATCAGCAGACAGCGCTCTGACTGATGTGTAGCTACTGTTCTCCATCATTCTATCAGCAGACAGCGCTCTGACTGATGTGTAGCTACTGTTCTCCATCATTCTGGGGCGGCAGGGTAGCCTAGTGGTTAAGAGCGTTGGACTAGTAACCGGAAGGTTGCAAGTTCAAACCCCCGAGCTGACAAGGTACAAATCTGTCGTTCTTCCCCTGAACAGGCAGTTAACCCACTGTTAACCACAGTTAACCCACTGGCTGTCATTGAAAATAAGAATTTGTTCTTAACTGACTTGCCTAGTTAAATAAAGGTAAAAATTCTATCAGCAGACAGCACTCTGACTGATGTGTAGCTACTGTTCTCCATCATTCTATCAGCAGACAGCACTCTGACTGCAGACAGCACTCTGACTGAGGCCGTCATTGAAAATAAGAATTTGTTCTTAACTGACTTGCCTAGTTAAATAAAGGTAAAAATTATATCAGCAGACAGCACTCTGACTGATGTGTAGCTACTGTTCTCCATCATTCTATCAGCAGACAGCACTCTGACTGATGTGTAGCTACTGTTCTCCATCATTCTATCAGCAGACAGCACTCTGACTGATGTGTAGCTACTGTTCTCCATCATTCTATCAGCAGACAGCACTCTGACTGATGTGTAGCTACTGTTCTCCATCATTCTATCAGCAGACAGCACTCTGACTGATGTGTAGCTACTGTTCTCCATCATTCTATCAGCAGACAGCACTCTGACTGATGTGTAGCTACTGTTCTCCATCATTCTATCAGCAGACACTCTGACTGATGTGTAGCTACTTTTTTTCCACTTTTAAAATGCCAAACATGAGGAAATTTAGCTTGCTTTATGTGAAATATTAGAAATATGCATAGGCTATGCATAGTTTTCGCAAAAAACACCTTGCTTTTTCATTGTAAGCTCATGTACTTGGTTGCATTTCTGCTGCCATCTGATGAAAATGAATGTGTTGCACTAATGTTTTTCCTGTGAAGGAAAGCTTGTACGTCCCTGATCACTATTGACTTTCAATATAAAACAGGTTCATGTCAACACACAGCTGGACTCACCTGCTCCCGTTTTCTCCTGTTGTGCTATTTCCAAACAAACACGTGACTGTCTCAACTGTTCTGGGGAACTACGGTAAGCTTCATAATGTGACTGTCTCAACTGTTCTGGGGAACTACAGTGAGCTTCATAATGTGACTGTCTCAACTGTTCTGGGGAACTACGGTAAGCTTCATAATGTGACTGTCTCAACTGTTCTGGGGAACTACAGTGAGCTTCATAATGTGACTGTCTCAACTGTTCTGGGGAACTACGGTGAGCTTCATAATGTGACTGTCTCAACTGTTCTGGGGAACTACAGTGAGCTTCATAATGTGACTGTCTCAACTGTTCTGGGGAACTACGATGAGCTTCATAATGTGACTGGCTCAACTGTTCTGGGGAACTACGGTGAGCTTCATAATGTGACTGTCTCAACTGTTCTGGGGAACTACGGTGAGCTTCATAATGTGACTGTCTCAACTGTTCTGGGGAACTACGGTGAGCTTCATAATGTACAATAATGTGACAGGCTCAACTGTTCTGGGGAACTACGGTGAGCTTCATAATGTGACTGTCTCAACTGTTCTGGGGAACTACGGTGAGCTTCATAATGTACAATAATGTGACTGGCTCAACTGTTCTGGGGAACTACAGTGAGCTTCATAATGTACAATAATGTGACTGTCTCAACTGTTCTGGGGAACTACGGTGAGCTTCATAATGTGACTGTCTCAACTGTTCTGGGGAACTACGGTGAGCTTCATAATGTGACAGGCTCCACTGTTCTGGGGAACTACGGTGAGCTTCATAATGTGACAGGCTCAACTGTTCTGGGGAACTACGGTGAGCTTCATAATGTGACTGACTCAACTGTTCTGGGGAACTACAGTGAGCTTCATAATGTACAATAATGTGACAGGCTCAACTGTTCTGGGGAACTACGGTGAGCTTCATAATGTGACTGTCTCAACTGTTCTGGGGAACTACGGTGAGCTTCATAATGTGACAGGCTCAACTGTTCTGGGGAACTACGGTGAGCTTCATAATGTGACAGGCTCAACTGTTCTGGGGAACTACGGTGAGCTTCATAATGTGACAGTCTCAACTGTTCTGGGGAACTATGGTAAGCGTCATAATGTACAATAATGTGACAGGTGAAATGAAGAACACAATCTGCTTCATCTCCTAAGGTATTGCACACGTTGACTGCAGGCATTTAATAAAAAACATTTGCTACAAATATTAAAATGTATTGAAACACTTCAAATAAATAGTTTAATCTGTATTGGCGATATACAAAAAGAATCCCGTGGCTATTTCCAAATACCCCGTATACAGCACCTAAAGACTCTCAGACCATGGGAAACAAGATTCTCTGGTCTGATGAAACCAAGATTGAAATCTCTGGCCTGAATGCCAAGCGTCACGTCTGGAGGAAACCTGGCACCATCCCTACGGTGAAACATGGTGGTGGCAGCATCATGCTGTGGGGATGTTTTTCAGTGGCAGACTAGTCAGGATCGAGGGAAAGATGAACGGAGCAAAGTATAGAGAGATCCTTGATGAAAACCTGCTCCAGAGCACTCAGGACCACAGACTGGGGCGAAGCTGTACCTTCCAACAGGACAATGACCCTAAGCACACAGTCAAGACAACGCAGGAGTGGCTTTGGGACACGTCTCTGAATGTCCTTGAGTGGCACAGCCAGAGTCCGGACTTGAACACGATCAAACATCTCTGGAAAGACTTGAAAATAGCTGTGCAGCGACGCTACCCATCCAACCTGACAGAGCTTGAGAGAATCTATAGAGAAGAATGGGTGAAACTCCCCAAATATCGGTGTGCCAATCTTGTAGTGTCAAGAAGACTAGAGGCTGCCAAAGTTGCTTCAACAAAGTACAAAGGTCTGAATAATTATGTAAATGTGATATTTCAGTTTGTTTTTAACAGCCGAGTGGAGGTCCAAACAGCCGAGTGGAGGTCCAAACAGCCGAGTGGGGGTCCAAACAGCTGAGTGGGGGTCCAAACAGCCAAGTGGGGGTCCAAACAGCCGAGTGCGGGTCCCGAGGATGGATACTCGAACCGGGACGATACCAGTATCGCAATATTCGTTAGTATCATGGCAAGGAAACAAAACAAAGCCTTAATGTTGGAAACAAACATCATTATGTTGTCATCCAGAGTGACATGTATCTATTTTCCAAGCTATAGCCACAATACTTTACATACAGCAGGTTTTAAAAGGACCAAAGAGTTTACTTCGAGTTTTCATTTTTGCCATGGAAAAAATACTGCAATACGGGTATCGTCACAGCCCTACTTTCTTAGAGTCCAAACAGCCTAGTCTGCATCCCAAACAGCACCTTTTACCCTATATAGTTCACTACTTTTTACCCGAATAGGGTGCCATTTGAGATGCAAACATAATGTCTTGCAAGGGGGAGGATGTGGTCATAGGTTTCCCTTGGCAGATCCCTCAGAACCCTTTAATAATGTATGTGGTTAATGCTAGAAAACGATCTATTGTTGCAGCACTTCCGCTAAGACAGATCACAAGATTACACATTTCTATGTTACTTTCCACAGGATTTCACACACCCTGATGGCATCCTGTTATTTCAGAGAGTCCTCCCTTTCTTGAGAGAGAGAGCGACAAGCGAGAGAGAGCGAGAGATCTAGCCACTGCCTTCCAGACACCTCAGTAGTTGATAGTGACTGATATAGTTGATCAGGGCAGCAGGTAGCCTAGTGGTTAGAGCGTTGGGCCAGCTGCTAGATCGAATCCCTGAGCTGACAAGGTAAAAATATGTGGTTCTGCCCCTGAAAAAGGCAGTTAACCCATTGTTCCTAGGCCGTCATCATAAATAAGAATTTGTTCTTAACTGACTTGCCTAGTTAAATAAGTTTTAAAAATTAAAATAAATCAGACAGTCAGATCCATAGCGATAATATCTTTACATAATCCAACCCTAAATATGGACAATAGGGTGTGTTATGATCATGCCTTACCATTGAAGAAGCTCTTGGCACGCAGGTAGCTGACACAAAGCCTGAGGATGGTCAGTTTGTCCAGCTTGGAGATGACATCCTGGGGGTAAGGAAGCAGACTGGCCAGCCTGTCCAACTCCCCATTCAGGCGTTCCCGGTGCCTCTTGGAAGGGTTTGATTTAGCTCCTTCTGGAGGTGGCTTCACACTACGAGGAGGAGAATGTCTGCCATCAATGTCTCATATGATGATATTCCTCGGTCTTGTTATGTAGCCTAAATGGTAGATACTGTATGTTTACGAAAGTGTGAATGAATGCAACTCATGGAGTCCGCAGAAAGAAATATCATAAAGAAGTATCATTGTCCAAGGTTGAAACATGCTTCTTTCTGTACCTCATTCAGACCTCATACAAATCAGACTAGGGAGTGTCAGTCAACCCTATTCCATGAACATAATAACAGTACTACAATTGAACTGTCACTCACAAGGCATCCTAATTCTGTACACTGATGTGGTATACTTAACATGCACTAGACTAGTAGTGACATAACTTTGTCTACAACCCCTAACTAGCTGGCTATGCTGTTGTAGCGGCGATCAGTTAGCTAACGTGACTGTACCTTCTCTGGGGCTTTTTCCTCTTGCGACTTGCATACATGTTGGTGCTATTTATTCCCAATGTGTACTATGGAATGCCAAGCGCACTAGAAAGACAACTAGCAAGCTGACAGGACAGGGTAGTCAAATCCCTGCTTCTGCTAGGCTAGCTAAATAACACGTATCATGTTAGCTAGCTGACAATCAAACCAAAACATGGTCGATTACTCAGTAAGATGCATTACATGCATACTACAAAACGATATAGCCAGTTAAATGCATACCTGCATTATTACGCGAAAAGAAAGAGATGTTTGCTATATATATTAACAACCTAATTTAGCTAGAGAAAGTGGAAAAGTTCAAAGAAGAGAAAGATGATAAATTGCCAACACTGAGCCGTCAATGGATCGTGCCGTGCGAGCTTCCTTGCCAAACGCGGATGGACTATAAATCAAATCGGAATATATTCACCGAACATTAGCCACGCGAGAATTTCATAGCTACAACAAATATCACGCAAACTGCAGAAATTGGACATTTGTGGTCATTTCTTTCACACCCCCTTTAGCTCCACCCACCGGGTACGCACACGCTTATCCCAGCCAATCGCAAAGTGACTACCATTGGGTTGTTTACACCCTTCAAAGGTCTGGGTCTAGACGAGATGGATGGGACGTCTTAAAAACCAATTGAAAGTTCATTACTGTAGCTACTGCAATTGTAGAACACATGGGAGAGGCAGGGTTGAATAATTCAAGTAGATTTAATATAATGCATTGTATGAGGTCCCGTGTGGGTCAATTGGTAGAGCATGGTGTTTGCAACACCAGGGTTGTGGGTTTGAGTCCCATGCACTCACTACTGTAAATTTCTTTGCATAAGAGCTACGGCTAAATTATGTAAATGTATTTATCCTTATAGCAACTCTTAGATTTTTAAAACAGCCTTCTGTATTTTTGGGTCAGCAAATCAAAATAGGTCCTAGTTTGTGAACGTACTGCAGACGGACACCTCACCAGTTAAATGAAGAGCATTATTAGGAAGAAGTGTGTATACAGAAGCAGTCTTGGTGGAGGATGGTGATCTCTAATTCAGGGTAAATTACTTGGGAATTACTGTATTCAAGTGACTTGTTATTTCAGGCTCTGATGGCAAAGCTCTTTATCTCCTAATCTGACACTCTACTTGGAATGCCGTTTACATTTTACATTTGCTTTGAATCAAAGGGATGAGGGATTTTTCCATCTCAGATTCATCATAAAGTGATGTGTGCCTCCCGAAATGTCAACATTTGGAATGTAAATGGCATCCAAGCCTGACAGGATGGACAGCCATGAACTCTTTCTGACACCGAGAAATCTACGTTGGACTCCACAACGCGCTGAAATGTCATATTTGACAGGATTAGATCAGACTACAGATTCGAGAATCGACAGAATATTGTATGTGTGCACCAAGATCCCATGACTTTGACCCAACTACATTATACATTTATCCAACTACCTAACACAATTGTGAAGTCATTTTTGGAGGAATTGACCCAACCCCCAAGTCAATTTGTATTCAGTATTCTATGTCAATGTCAGTATGTGGACACCCCATTCCATATTGGGAAAGCATGGTAAATACAGTACACCACATTCAGATCCCATGAATATCCGAGTCAAAGCTTGGGAGGATAATCCGTAAAATGCTGTTTATTTCAGGCTTTTAGACTGCTTTGGGGGAATTTGATAATCTGACAGTTGACATACTGAATGTGTTTGTCAGAGCGAATAAACATCAAAATATTTAGATATGTAATAGGTTTACTACTAGGCAAATCTCCATTCGTTTACAAACATAGGGTTTCATGGTATCTGCAATGAATTCATTATATGATCTACTCCTGTGGCAAAGACACTGTACTGTACTCATCCTAGGCTTGTCTGTCCCTATAGTCATGTTTTGAATTGGCTATTATTTTGGCCTTTGAAAATTACTAATGTTTTTAAATGCACAAATTTACAAACAAAAAATATTCTGCTTGTCTATTACATTGATCAACATGCAAAACATATTTAATCAAGTGGCATTCCTTTCCAGTGGAGAAATGTAATGAATCAAGACTATACAGCAGATCATTCAGTGAATGTATTTGTATTCATTGAGTGAGTGAGGGGGTTTTATGGGGATTTTGAGGGGATTTTAGGGGGCTACACTCACTATTGCTAAAACCTAAATCCCCTTATGTTTACAATAGGATTTGGGAGGCTAAAAGCAAGTGGGTCAAGCCACATAAAAAGAAACACATGTGGGCTATATCCTTGAATATACAAATAGCTGTGGACATGCTTTAAATTGACAGAGTAAACGAGACATTGACATCAGTTTTGATGTCATGACCTCTCTCTGAAGTAAGTCAACTTCCTTCTTGACCCCGAGCTAAGCATTACAGTACTACTATATGTTTACGGTTGTGTATGTTGGACCGTTGTTGGGTATGACACTGACATACCAAACAATATTGTCTTTGAGATGGAGCTTAATAAAAGTGGTTATTTCATCTACAACAGAGCTTATTATGTTAGATGGTAGACGGTAGATGATATTTATTTCAACATATTGTAGGTCTACACTTGCTATGTTATCAGTGAGAAGGGAACTTGTCTATAAGCTTGTTATGCAGCCCTGCTGTGCTGGGATAAGTCTCAGGGTTGGACGGGACAGCCAATTGTTCACTTAGATGTGACAGTGAGCAAGCGAACAGTTGTGTTACTGATGGGTGATGGGGGCGTGTTTAAACAGATCTACTGTTTCCCCCTGAGTCTAGCGTGGGAAATGAACAAGAAATTACAGCAAATGTACTATTGATAAAAACAAGGAAATAGCATCATGTATGAGAGAAAGCTCTCGTTCTTTCTTTCTCTCTCTCTCTCTCTCTTTCTCTCGCTCTGTGTGTGTGAGTGTATGTGAGATTCTATGGTGTGTTAGTGTCTCTTTCTCTCTCTCTGTCTCTCTCCCTCTCTCTTCTCTCTCCCTCTCTTTCTCTGAATGAAAATGTAATTCAATGTCTTGAAGCAAGAGGTGCATGATGACTGATGGGATATGTGCTCTCAGAGTAAACATTATTAAACAACATCACTGAGGACACTCTCAGAGCAAACATGAACAAACCATCACTGAGGACACTCTCAGAGTAAACATGAACAAACCATCACTGAGGACACTCTCAGAGTAAACATTAACAAACGCCATCACTGAGGACACTCTCAGAGTAAACATGAACAAACCATCACTGAGGACACTCTCAGAGTAAACATTAACAAACACCATCACTGAGGACACTCTCAGAGCAAACATTAACAAACCATCACTGAGGACACTCTTAGAGTAAACATTAACAAACACCATCACTGAGGACACTCTCAGAGCAAACATTAACAAACCATCACTGAGGACACTCTCAGAGCAAACATTAACAAACCATCACTGAGGACACTCTCAGAGCAAACATTAACAAACCATCACTGAGGACACTCTCAGAGCAAACATTAACAAACCATCACTGAGGACACTCTCAGAGCAAACATTAACAAACCATCACTGAGGACACTCTCAGAGCAAACATTAACAAACCATCACTGAGGACACTCTCAGAGTAAACATTAACAAACACCATCACTGAGGACACTCTCAGAGCAAACATTAACAAACCATCACTGAGGACACTCTCAGAGCAAACATTAACAAACCATCACTGAGGACACTCTCAGAGCAAACATTAACAAACCATCACTGAGGACACTCTCAGAGCAAACATTAACAAACCATCACTGAGGACACTCTCAGAGCAAACATTAACAAACCATCACTGAGGACACTCTCAGAGTAAACATTAACAAACACCATCACTGAGGACACTCTCAGAGCAAACATTAACAAACCATCACTGAGGACACTCTCAGAGTAAACATTAACAAACACCATCACTGAGGACACTCTCAGAGTAAACATGAACAAACCATCACTGAGGACACTCTCAGAGTAAACATTAACAAACACCATCACTGAGGACACTCTCAGAGCAAACATTAACAAACCATCACTGAGGACACTCTCAGAGCAAACATTAACAAACCATCACTGAGGACACTCTCAGAGTAAACATTAACAAACACCATCACTGAGGACACTCTCAGAGCAAACATTAACAAACCATCACTGAGGACACTCTCAGAGTAAACATTAACAAACACCATCACTGAGGACACTCTCAGAGTAAACATGAACAAACCATCACTGAGGACACTCTCAGAGTAAACAATAACAAACACCATCACTGAGGACACTCTCAGAGCAAACATTAACAAACAGCATCACTGAGGACACTCTCAGAGTAAACATTATTAAACAACATCACTGAGGACACTCTCAGAGTAAACATTAACAAACCATCACTGAGGACACTCTCAGAGTAAACATTAACAAACAACATCCCTGAGGACACTTTTAGAGCAAACATTATCAAACCACATTTACCGAGGACACTCAGACATGTTGCCTGGTATGGACAGGCATAAGCTATGGACAATAAACACAATTGTATTTTATCTATGAAAATTTGAATGCACAGAGATACCGTGACAAGATCCTGAGGCCCATTGTCGTGCCATTCTTCCGCCGCCATCACCTCATATATCCAACAACTTCGCACAGCCATTGAAGAGGAGTGGGACAACATTCCACAGGCCACTATCAACAGCTTGATTAACTCTATGCAAAGGAGTTGTGTCGCGCTGCATGAGGCAAATGGTGGTCGCATCAGATACTGACTGGTTCTCTGATCCACACCCCTACCTTTTTATCTGGTATCTGTGACCAACAGATGCATACCTCTATTTCCAGTTATGTGAAATCCATAGATTATGGCCTAATAAATGTATTTCAATTGGCAGATTTCATTATAATCAATTCAAATTGTATTGGTCAGAAACACGTGTTTAGCAGATGTTATTGTGGGTGTTGGTAAAAACAGTTCTATGAACTGTAATTCAGTAAAATGTTTGAAATTGTTTGCATGTTGCATTTCTATTTTTGTGTGGTGTAGATAATTAGCATGGATGGGGCTGGATATCTAAATGTAAATAATTGAACACTGGATATGAGACACTCACTGTTTATTACTTCTGCCTTTCAAACAGTGACAACGTGTTTTTCAGGTGATTAAAAAGCTACATTTAGGTGAAAGAAAATTCTTACATTTTCAGTATGGCTTTCACTGACATACTGTACCTTTCACTGACATACTGTACCTTTCACTGACATACTGTACCTTTCACTGACATACTGTACCTTTCACTGACATACTGTACCTTGCACTGACATACTGTACCCTTCACTTACATACTGTACCTTGCACTGACATACTGTACCTTTCACTGACATACTGTACCTTTCACTGACATACTGTACCTTGCACTGACATACTGTACCCTTCACTTACATACTGTACCTTGCACTGACATACTGTACCTTGCACTGACATACTGTACCTTTCACTGACATACTGTACCTTTCACTGACATACTGTACCTTGCACTTCCAAACAAGTTGAGCTGAGTAGGAGAGAAGGGGGGACCACTTTACAGTACTTTACACCAGGGTTTCTCAAACTTTTGGGGGCAGGGGACCCTTTTTGTGAGAGCAAATGTATCAGGTACCCCCTCTTAACTCGAGTGAGATGCGCTGCTGTTACTGTTTATTGTCTATCCTGTTGCCTAGTCCCTTTATTCCGACCTACAGTTGAAGTCGGAAGTTTACATACACCTTAGCCAAGTACATTTAAACTCAGTCTTTCACAATTTCTGACATTTAGTCCTAGTCAATATTTCTTGTCTTAGGTCAGTTAGGATCACCACTTTATTTTAAGAATGTGAAATGTCAGAATAATAGTAGAGAGAATTATTTATTTCAAACGTTTTGGGCAGCCTTCCACAAGCTTCCCACAATAAGTTGGGTGAATTTTGGCCCATTCCTCCTGACAAAGCTGGTGTAAATGAGTCAGGTTTGTAGACCTCCTTGCTCGCACACACTTTTTCAATTCTGCCCACAAATTTTCTACAGGATTGAGGTCAGGGCTTTGTGATGGCCACTATAATACCTTGACGTTGTTGTCCCCAAGCATACTTTGGAAGTATCCTTGGGTCATTGTCCATTTGGAAGACCCATTTGCGACCAAGCTTTAACTTCCTGA